>NW_027494635.1:0-265438 GCF_021521415.1 Bidens hawaiensis
TATATTTTAGGTATCTTTTAAAGACATCCTAATTCCTTATAACCAATGGCTCTGATACCAAGTTCTGTAACACCCCGCAACCGCAGCGGAAACGTAAACGGGATGCGACAGACACCTCTGATATCAACCACATTGTTTATAAAGAAAACTGAATGCATTAATATACTTCAAATTACATTATCTTGTATTCCATTACCGTCTAGGTGATACACGCATCATACAATACGATACACAATTCTATTTGTTATAATGTATCCTAACATCCTGCACGCAAATCTTACACACATCAAGCACTTAGCACGTAAGCAATCACTTCATCTTAATTGTACCTGAAAAGCATGTGAGAAAACGGGTCAACTACGAATAGTTGGTGAGTTTCACAATTTTAGTAAACCATGATAAATCCATATCATAATATAATATTATCTGGGGACACTGTTAACCCAGTACTGTACTCACTCCGGGGACAATGTTAACCCGGAAACACTTCTAGGGACCCCTGGGGACACTGTTAACCCAGTACTGTACTCACTCCGGGGGCAATGTTAACCCGGAAACACTTCCAAAGACATCTGGGGACACTGTTAACCCAGTCCTGTTCCCATTCCGTACGATTCCCATACAATCAAATATTTATAAATACACGCAAATCCATGCGTTCAGTATGTATTTAAACATTTCAATAGTAACATGCTTTCCGCCCCGGGAAAATATTTGAAAACAATTCAGAAAAAGGGGCTCGTGAAACTCACCTTAGCACATGCAAGCAGGTAACAACAATCATTATCAGTTAACACGTCCAATCTGTAATATGATCCCTACGATCGTTACTATACACTTATTATTAATATAACTTTAACCAAGTTAACCGGTACATCTGGGGACACTGTTAACCCAGCACTGTACTCGTTCTGGGGGCAAGGTTAACCCAAAAACACTTTTCCGGACTCAGATTGTGATGTCGTTTAGAGTTCAACAGTCAAATTTTCTAATAGCTTGTTTTTCCACGTTTTGCGTGCCTAGCACGGTTATCTAATTTTATGTTTCAAAATGAGTTTGGTCACACACGACCCGAAAATAGTTGTTGACTGATAATTTAATTAAAGTGGTGAAATTAGTACTCGGTTTAGACGCCCCGATTGACCGCGATACCCTTTTCCGTCTTTGGCGTACCGGAAACTGTTAAATCGGTTAAAAATACCCAAATCATCCGAATTATTTTCGGATGATTCATTTTTACTTGTTTAACTCAATTATATGAAAATAGTCCATTTTTAGGGTTTTTATACACCAGTCAGCTCGCTTAAGCGAACTTCACCGGTTTACCCGCGTTTTAACTTTAAAAGTTTGATAATTAGCACAAATAATTATCCGTTTAACCTCGGATCTTGAAATTTTGTACAAATAACATTTTGACCGTGGGGAAATTAATAAAAATATTTCCAGAATTAATTTCTATATTTAAAATTTATTTATCTATTTTTAAACACCATTTAAACACTAAATATGTCGTAAATACCAAACGATCTTAGAAAATTCCCAAATTTTTCCTGGATGTCCCCTGCCATCCACATAGTCCCATGTAATTTTCCCAGAACCAAAATCTTCTTTTACATTCCCTTTTTACTAAAACCGAGCTAGAAATCCCTAGAACTCGTTTAACCGAAAAGCCTACTTAGACTTCTCCAACGGACCTCAAATTTTGTGTGTTACTAATACATGATATGAAAAGTTATCTACAATTTTCCAGAATTTTTCATGATATTTAACTATTTTTCACCATTTTTGGCCAAAACCGATCATTAAATTCACCAAATATTCATCCTTTGTCCAAAAATTACCAAAAATTCACAGAACTCTTATTTTCATGTGTAGAACATCCCTGAAAAATTTCATGACCTAACTCTAAACGACCAACAATCTGTCCAAAAACACATACACCGACATAAACCGAATATACCTTTCGTTTTCCGCCACTACAAGCTACAAACTCGTCTTTCCCGCCTTATCTACCACTAAACACAGAGCCTACAAACAACATACCACAATACCAAGCAATTTACACTCACGATCAAGCCATTTCTTTCATGGTTACGGTTATAATACTAAAACAAAGATTTAACCGTAAAAATTCGTTTTTGATTCGTTTTTGATTCGTTTAACTCTTTTCTTGGACCAAGATCCCTTGTATAACCCGTATACATCACTTGATCATGCAAGAATCGGTTTTCATCTTTGAAACCTCATTTTCTTGCAAATAAACTCAAGAAACGAAGATGGAAACGTGATTAACTCGATTCTTTACCTTGTTTTCTTGCTACAAAAGCTCGGTTTTGGATCATGATCTTGTGGAGAGGAAAGGGAGAACATGGAATTGCTTGTAAAAAAGAAAAATATAATGAAATGGGGTGAGGGGGTTGCGACCGGAAGTAGTGAGGGGGTGAGGTGGGACCCACCTCTTCATTCTTGGCCACTCATTTGGATATCGGATATCCGGATAATGTTTTGGATAATCTGGTTCAGTTCGTTTTTCGGTTAAATGTTAAATTTGGCTTAAAACGAGGTTAAAACGGTCGTTTTTTCGGCTTAAAAACGAAATATATATAAAACCGATTTAAAAACTTAAACCATGACATTTGTTAACTTAAAACATCATAGTAATAATTGTGCATCTTTTTCGGCTTGATCGATCGTCTCTTGCTCGGTTTGGTAATAAAGATTTTCGTTTAACGTACCGACGTACCATTAAATCGAAATTCTTTTTCTGTGCCGTACTTTACTTATCCCGAAGCATTAATGCTTCGTAACATCACTAAATATTATAGATATCGTCTATAATTGAACCCTCGATTCGTTCGGGTTTCAATAATTATCGATCGATTGATCGCATAATCAATACGATGAATTATATATTCACGTACAATCCATACAGTGAACCCTGTATTCTCGTATAATTACTATGGTAAATTCATGTATCCGACATTAAATATGACGTAACTATTATCTACCGGTTAGGGTATACCGGGTTTCGTCGGAATCGTTACAATCCTGTTTGATCACAAGTGATTAACAGGATCAAACATACATGTGAACATATGTCCTTTCAGAAAAGAGTTATTGACATAGTTTTAAGTGAAGGAATAGAAAAACAAGTTATAATTGGCCCAAATGATTTCAGTTTCTGGTTAATGGCTATCCTTTAAAACAATGCAGATTATAGGACCAAACATACATATGTGTATGTCCTTCCAACTGGGCAAATGACATAGTTTTCAGCAAAAATAACTACTTGAGACTTTTCATTGAAAAATCCTTCTTTTAAGCTTCTATAAAGCTTGAACTGAATAGTATTATCATATCTCTACACCATTAACAACTTGCTCATATTGATCAAAATCTTTGTGATTATGCAAAATTCATTTGAAAAATCATTTGAAAACTTTAATTTTAACATAAAGACACATTTTGACACAAACAGTTGTAACATATTCAAATCTTAATCATAGTTAACATCATCAAAACAAGCAGACATTACTAACATTCATTGTCTAGCCTATCCTAATAATATTACATGATCAGATAACACAAATAATCAACATTTAATCAAGATATCAGACAAGCATTTAATCAGTTTAGACAATTCAAAATAAAAAAAAGTAGTTAACTGACAAACAAACATAAGCATCAATGATACCTAAGTTGCACAGATAGTCTCATAAACACACATAAGTTAACTCAAACCAATTAACATATGCAAACATATTCAACCAACATTCAATGTGTGTGACCTCAAACAAAAATAATCAATTATCACATAGAGACACACACTAAACACACATCCTCAATCAGACCTCATCTGAGTTGATAATCCCCAGAGCTTTCAAAAGAAAGTTGAATCTGGTTCTGTCAAGTGGCTTGGTGAATAGGTCTGCCAAGTTGTCACTTGTATCAACTCTTTGCGTTTGAATCAAACCTTTTTCATTACAATCTCTGATGAAGTGATGTCTGATTTCAATATGCTTAGTCTTTGAATGTTGAACTAGATTTATAACAGTAAAATATGTAGCAGTATTATCAATAAGAATAGTAGTGTTCAGAAAATCAAACCATAGTCCAACATTTGATTCTAAATCCAGAGAACTTGTGCACATCAAGCAGATGCAGCAATGTATTCAGCTTCTGCAGTTGATATGGACACAGTGGTCTGCTTCTTGCATTGCCATGACACCAGCCTGTCTCCCAGAAATTGACATCCACCTGAGGTTGACTTCCTGCTCATGTTGCAGCCATCATAGTCACTTTCTGTGTAGGAAATAAGGTCAAAACATTGGTTCATTGGATACAAAATCCCTAAGTCTGGTCTTCCCTTCAAATATCTAAAAATTCTTTTGACAGCATTCATGTGGGAGACTTTTGGACTTGATTGGAATCTTGCACAGACACACACAACATACATAATGTCATGTCTTGTAGCAGTTAGGTACATCAGGGATCCAATTTTGGCTTTATATTCATGTTCATCCACAGGCTCCCCCTTTTCATCAGCTATCATCTTTTCTTTTGTGTCCATTGGAGTTGAAGCTGTTTTGAACTCTTGACATTTGAACTTATTCAAAATGTCCTGCATATATTTAGTTTGGTAATGAAAATCCCATCAGCTTTCTGTTGAACTTGCAGTCCCAGAAAGAAGTTCATCTCTCCCATAGAGCTCACGCTGTATTTGGATTTCATTACCCCTTCAAACACCATACACATTTGTTATTGGTTGAACCAAAGATAATATCATCTACATAGACTTGTAACAACAAAAAATCTGATTCCTTTCTTTTGTAGAAGAGAGTCTTGTCAATGGCTCCCCTGTTGGAACCATTTTCAAGAAGATGATTTGACAGCTTATAATACCATGCTCTAGGGGCCTGATGCAATCCATATAGGGCTTTGTTTAACTTATACACCCTGTTTGGATACACTGGATCCTCAAAATCTGGAGGTTGAGCAACATACACATCTTCACCAATCTTTCCATTTAGGAATGCAGATTTGACATCAAGCTGGAACACCCTAATGTTCTTTGAGGCAGCATATGCAAGAAAAATCCTGATTGCCTCAAGTCTTGCAACTGGTGCAAGACTTCCTCAAAGTCTATTCCTTCTTCTTGAAGGCATCCTAGTGCCACAAATCTAGCTTTATTCTTAATCACCAAACCCCTCTCATCCCTTTTGTTTCTGAAAACCCATTTTGTGCCAATTGCTGACCTGTTTCTTGGCCTATCAACCAGATCCCAAACATGTAGATCTTTGAACTATGCCAATTCCTCCTGCATTGCTTCCACCCAGCTGTTGTCTTTTAGAGCTTGAACAATGTTCTTTTGTTCTATTTGGGATAGAAAGCAGGAGTATAAACAGATGTTTGCAATTTTAGAGTGGCTTCTAGTAACTCTTTCATTTATATCTCCAATGATGTTTTTCAGAGGGATGATTCTTTTCAACATATGGGGTTTGAACTATCATATCTGCAGACATATTTGGGTCAAGATTTGATTCATTGAGATCTGGTTCTTCAATGATCAATTCTGTTTCAGCAATATGAAACTCTGGTGCTTCTTCATTGTACTATCTTGAGGTAGATGCACCATTGTTTCCTATATTCATTCTTTAAAACAAATGTTGAAATCTTGCTGTTGATACAGCTTCTTCTTCAATGGTTTGGTTGCTTGGGTTCTCCTCATTCTGAACTTGATCATTATTCACTTCTTGATTGTCTAGATTGACATCTATATGATCTTGTTCTGGACTGTGATTGTTCCCTTGATAAATGTCTTGAACTTGTTCAACAATATCGTTTGAGGTATCCTTCATAAATGTATACTCCTTTTCTTTACTAACAACCTTCTTCCACAATTCTTCCAAGTCCAATGTTTTCTTAAAACACACTGGTCTTGTAGAATGAATCATCAAAGTCTTCAGGATAAATCTTGAATGACCTTATCAATTTCTCATGATCAAACAGCCATGCTGCACCATCAACTGTGTTGAACTGATTTTCATTAAAGACAATGTCAGATGATTCAATTACAGTCATATGATCTTTCACATATACTCTGTATGCTTTTGAGTGTGTAGAATAACCACAAAAGAAGCAATCCAAGGATTTTGTTTGAAACTTGTTCAAATAATCCCTGGTGTTTAAAAGAAAACATTTGCATCCAAAGAGCTTGAAAAACTTTATATAAGGCTTTCTGTTATAGAAAATTTCATATGGTGTCTTGTTATACCTTTTGTTGACAAGTACCCTGTTCTGAACATAGCAGGTAATATTAATGGCTTCAGCCCAAAATGTAACTGGTAAGTTTGCATCTGCTAGCATGGTTCTTGCAGCTTCAATAACTGTCCTGCTTCTTCTTTCTGCAACACCATTTTGTTCAGGAGTTTTAGGAGACGAGAATTGCTGAAATATTCCCTTTTCTGTACAAAATTCTTCCATAACTCCATTTTTGAACTCTGTACCATTATCACTTCTCATTGTTTTATCTTTCTTATTCAGTTTGTTCTCAATCATTGTCACACAGCCCTTTATCAACTCTGCAGTCTCATCATTTGTACTTAGGAAATAAACCCAGGTATATCTTTAGTAATCATCAATGATCACAAGACAATATCTTTTCTTACCTATACTTGGCACACTCACAGGACCAAAATGATCCATGTGAAGTAATTCAAGTGCTTGATCAATTGAGTTGATGAGCTTTGTCTTATGAGAGAATTTGTGCTGCTTGCCTTTCTGGCATGAACTGCAATGATCTTCCAGTTTGAACTCTCTTGTAGGTAAACCAATGACATGCTCACCCTTAACAAGTTTGTTCATATTCTTCAGATTCACATGACATAGTTTCGTGTGCCACAGTTTTGACTCAATTTCAGTGGCTTTGGAAACAAAACATGTACCACCCCTTGAGACAGCTTCTTTCATATTAAGCTCATATAAGTTGCCATTTTTTGGGGGCATCATCATGATCATTTCAGGTGGGATTACAAATTCACGTTTTAAGATGAAATAGTGAGTCATCAAAACTAACTTTGTAACCCTTATCACACATTTGTGATATACTCAGCAAATTATACTGGAGTCCTTCAACATGAAACACATTGTAAAATGAGACTTTTCCATTGATTAATATTCCTTTTCCAACAATCTTTCCACCATTCTCATCACTTCCAAATGCCACAGGACCTTTAAACTTTTCTTCATAATTCACAAGTGACCTCTTGTCACAAGTCATGTGCCTAGAACATCCACTATCCATGTACCATATGTTATTCAGTGGAGTGGACTGTTCCTGCACAAAAGAAAAAGTTTGATTAGTTGAGTGATGAAGTGCAAGCTATTTCAATTTGCATCTCATCAGTTTCAATGTCAGTGGTAGCATTGGAAGTGAGTGTTGTTGGTTCAGGATCTTCATGAGTGACTTCAAGATTATCTGAGTTGTCGGTTTCATATCCACACTCTCTTGGAGTTTGAAGTAGTGTTCTTGAATTCTTCAGATGCATTGTCAGCTTCTTACACAACATAATCTTTCTTTTCTGAATAATGTTTTACATCATCAACCTTCTCCTCTTTAGTTTCACGCTTTGGTTTCCAAAGAAAACCATGAGGTTCATATCCATTCTTTAACAAGAACTTCTCATCACCTGTCAAATCAATGGGTTTCTTTCTAGGAAAGATACCTCTGTTCTTTGTCTTGTCACTTCTTGGTGATCCTTGAGAGCCATCAGATTTGACTGATTGTGTGTCTTGTTTGGAACTGAATCTCAAAGGCTGAAAGTTCTTTTTGACACCTTTTTCATGCTTCTTAGGAGACAAACTTATTCTTACTGATTTAGTCACTTGTTTCTTTGTTTTGACTTCAGTTTTCCTTTCATTTCTTGTCTCCTCAGCTGGTTTTAATTCATTAGCACTTATTATTTCCTTTTCACACACCTTTCCCTTTCCTAGGTGTGCATCATACTTTTTCTTGTACAGAACAATGTCTTGTCCATACTTTGTTTCATCTAGGACATGAAAAGGTTTGAAGTTGAATCTTTCATTACATGAGTTTGTGTGATGACCATATTCATCACACTTCTTGCACCATACTTTACCTTTGTATCTCTCATGTTCACTTGGTTCCTAGAATCTTTCACTTGGTTTAGGTGATTTGATTCCAAGAGTCTTATGAGTCTTCAGACCATCATAATTAATTGAAAAAGGAACAAATTCCTCAATCTTGATATCTAGTTTTTTTGTCTTGCTTTTGACAAAGAAAACTTTTCCATAATCATAGGTTCCTCATCCTGGTCGCCTCTATATCCTGACTGTCTTTTCTCATATTCTTCCATGGTTTCTACTTCTCCAACATCAAGCACTTCATGACTAGAAAAGACTGGATAAACAGGGATAAAGTTTTCAACATCAACAGTTTCATTCACCTTTTTCTTGTTGTTTTGTTTTATCCTTTCCAACACAGCTTTGCTTGGAGGACTCACTGCATTGTAGCTTATCTTCTTCCTTTCACAAATGTCAAAAGACACATGTTCTCTTTTCATTCATTCATTTTGCTTTTTCATTCTTGGTGTGACTGGTGGATACAATGGAAGTTTGTCAATTGATTCAGATTTCTTCACTCTTCTTCCTCTATCAGCTGCCTTGATCTCTTCATCAGTTATTTGATCACTTAATTCACTCAAATCATCTTGATTAAGATCATCAGAATCAAAATCATCTTCAGAGACTTGCACTCCAATTATTTTTTCTTATTTCACCTCTTCTTTAACCACAAAGTCACCTTCTGCATTCACCTCAACATTCTTGTACAAATCAACAAATTCTTCTTTGTCATGAAAGAAATTTTTGAATTGTTGTAGATATGCATCTCTTTTCTCTTTATCAACTTTTGACATAAAGTTGTTATTGGTGGTGGAACTGCTTTGTATTTATCTTTCTCGCTCACTTGGTTTAGAATACCACATATGTTTCCTGTGGAAACCAAGTTCTTCAAGAATTCATTTTCAACTTTCAGTTTTGTATTCTGCACCTTTTATTCGACAATCATCTTCATCAATCCATCAATTTCAGTGGTGTATATTTTCTGAGATCTATAACTACTTATGCAGTCATCTTCTAAACTTTTAATCTTTTCTTCACTTATCAGCTCACTAGCCTCATATCCATTGATGATACTTTGCTTCCTAAAACACTCACTTTCAAGCTTGCGTACCTTTTCTTTTAGATCATTTATAATTTCATTCAAATCAACAGTAGGAGCAGAGTGTACCTGAGATGATGATTCAGCTTATTTCTCAATCAATGCCATAAATGCCACATTTGCCCTCTTGATATCATCAGCAATGTCTTCTACATGATTGCTCTAATCAAAACTACCATCATGTTGTGTGGTCACAGCTACATTCCCTTGATTTCTGGGTTGATTTTGATTAGTTGGAACTGAGTTGTTTGGTATAGTTTGAAGGTTTTGATTATGATTTCTTTGAATGTTTTGATTCTGAGGCACAACTTGATGATTGTTGTTCACTTGAGGCTGTTGAAAGTTGTTGAAGTTGGAATTGTAGTTATTGAAGTTGTTGTTGTTGTTTCTCTGTTGATTCTGTTGATATTGATGTTGTTGATTTCTTGACTGGTTTTAGTACTGGTTCATCTAAAAATTTCTTGGCTTGTTAAATTCTCTAGCAAAATGACCAGGTTGTTGACAGTTATAGAAAATGGCTTTTGACTTATCAAAACCAATTCTTTCATTTGGCCCTGATAGAAGTGATCTACCAGTCCTGTTATACAAGCTGTTGCTTATAAGAGCCAACATGGCTGCTTGCCATTTCAAATCCATGTCTTCTAAATCACCAGCATCTATCTATTCAAGGTCATCCTGGATGACAATTGTATGATCAGATTTTTTGCTATAAAAACATTGTATGATTCTGTAAACATGGAGAGCAAAGCCTGTGTTTCACTTCCTTGGCCACTTCCTCCACCAGTGTAAGGTACATGTCCACTAGCCATTGAGGCAGAATTAGTACCATCCATCAGTTAGACATTGAACCTTTGCTGGTTTCCATGGTGACTTGTACTACCACCAACAAAGATTTAGGTGTATCAACACCATGCTCAACTGGTTCTTCAATGATGGGAATCTGTTGTTGATTTTTGGTTGACAAGTTGCCCATTGGTGCAATGAGAGCATTAGTGACCTGGAAACATGGCTTATCTTCTTTTATCATTTCATTCTCAATCATTTCAATTTATGCAGCCTGAAGGAAACACGCTACACCATCCACTTTCAAATCATTGAAATTTGGCTTTTGGAGGATGAATTTGCAAGCAGTGTACCATTCCTTGGGCATTGAGTTAAGCAGCTTGGTATTCAAATCAAAATCAGTCATGACATAGTCAGTGGTTCTTAGCTCATTCACAATGGCTAAGAATCTTTCCAGGATTGATTTCAATCTCTCTCCATCCTTGTATTTAAATCTCTCCAGCTGTTGTTTGAGCTTTTTCCTTTTTGATGTTCTTCAATTAAGTATTTCCCTCAAACATTTCAAGGATTGCATCATACATAGCCTTAGCTGTGGTGTGATGTGAAACCTTGGTCAATATTTCCCATGATAGACCTAGCTTTATCATGGCTAAGGCCCTGTCATCCACTTTCCTCATTCTGTCTCTTACAGCAGCAGTTGCATTAGCACCTTCAGTAGTGTCTTGTGGACCATTCTTGATTGAATTCCACATATCCACATCATTAAAGCAAACGGATGCTTCAAATAAGACCTTCCATTTTGTGAAGTTTTCCTGTCCATAGAGTCTAGGAATCTTATTAGTAGACACTTCTTGTTCTTCGTAACCAGACATTTTGAAAATCAAAATCAGTTGATTTGAAGAAGACAAGTTTTAAAACAGTCAGATCTGAAAATTGGTTGTTCAGATCTGATGAGTCTTGTGCGATTAGAACAAGAAACAGAGTTAAAAATTCAAGCTTTAATTGAAATAAGGAAGAGAAAACACTGGAAAGATGTAGATCTGGACAGAAATGAAGAACAGAGCAGCTGACGTCACTCTTTAATGGAACAATGTTCTGCTTACGTCATTTTTCTTCAAATCTAAAATCAGCAACAATTTCTTACTAAAATAGCAGTGACCAGCTCTGATACCACTTGTCAGGTCCCCGATTGTAGGTAGATCGTTAACAAATTAGGTCATAACTCACACAATAAAGTGTTGACAAGAGAGTTAATGACGGGTTGCTATATTTAGAAAGAAAACCGTTTGATAAAGGCGGAATCAATAACAAACGATTTAGTTGCTGAACAGTTAATCAAAGATAACTAACACACACAAGATTCACTCAAAAGATTTCCATTTATACAATATCAAATCATACAAATGATAATCTATCTAGGTTTTCTTGATGGGAAATTTTGTTCGTACAATTCTAAGAACGGCTGTCACTTAACAAATATTCTCTCTCTATATCGTATTCAGCCATTGCTTGGGAGGCGTGCCCTAATTATTCCTTTTATAGGCCTGACACCTCCTTTACAGTTGTCATTCCTTCTAGAAACCCTAAATATAACGTACTTATTCAAATTACATATTCAAAGCTATGCTAAGTGTAAAATAAGTCTTCCGGGTAGGCTTTGTAGAAGTAAACTTCTCCGAGTAGACTTTGTGCTCTACCTACCTTGTTAGACTTTGTAACCCTAAAGTGTGCCCGGGAACAGTTTTCCGGGTATACTTTACTTGGAGTACTTTCCAAAGGAAAATAGTCACCAAGCAGACTTCAATCCTCTTGATTATATCAGACTTTGCCTGACATAATCCAACTAGCAACCTTGTTCTTCAATGGTCTCATCAACTCCTTGCTTGGAAATAGTTTATTAGCAAAGTGTGCTTGGGAGCACTGTACTCTGCTTGAGTTGATCCCTACCCGATGTTACTTGAGATATTTCATTACACATCAAGCTTATTCGGACCACTGTATTATTAAAGAATACCTTGCCCGATCTTCCAATCACTTGGCTTCATGAGCTGGGTTAGCCCAGAGCTTACTCTGAAGTAAACCTTACTCAGCTATGAAGAACAAACCTGCTTGATATAGTGAACCTTGCCCGGGTATACACTAAAGATTGAACCCTGCCCGGATATCCACTAAAGAAGACTTCTTGAAGATAACCTTTCCCGGTAGGCAAAATATCATGCCCGGCTAAGTAAAACCTTGCTCGGGTGTCTCAGGTGTGCCCGGTTCCATTCTTAACAGTATATGAGGAGGTTGAGAAGATTCCAATCTTCCTTGTAATCAGTTTTGGGTCAAATCTTGACTCAACATAACAACTTTAATGGCTCATATGCTGTTAAAAGTGAAAAACTAATCAAATATCTTGATATTGTGAAAGAACTGTCAAAGTTCTTCGATTCCTTTAGTATTATACAGGTACCAAGGGAAGAAAATGTTGGGGCAGATTCTTTAGCAAATCTAGCTTCATCTTTGAAGGTTCCGAAAGCCACAAAGATTCCAATCATTCATATACTCTCACCAGCAATAGGAGAACAAGAAGTTGGGGAGGTAACAAATAACAAAGAGATTGTGCTTTGGGATCCATTATCCTCAAATAATCAAGGATCATGGATCCTCCCAATCAAGAAGTTGATTCATTATGGAGAGATTCCCGAGACAGAGAATCCTAAATCCTTCAAACTTAAGGTATCACAATACATTTTGTTACATGATATTCTGTATAGGAAATCTCTTGCACGTCCATACTTGAGGTGTATTGAAGATTCTGAAATTCAAGAGGTGCATAAAGACTTTCACGAAGGAGATTGTGGTAATCACACTGGAGGCCGAGCCCTATTCTCTAGGATTCTAAGAACAGGGTATTTATGGCCAACCATGAAGAGAGATGCTATGGAATATTCAGAGAAGTGTGATGCTTGTCAAAGGCATGACAACATCCTACACCAGCCAACAGAACCTATGTATCCTATATTCTCATCGTGGCCTTTAATGAAGTAGGTCATGGATATCGTGGGTAAGCTACCTAAAGCGCCAGGAGGAAGAGTGTTCATGCATGCAATGACTGATTACTTTTCAAAGTGGATAGAAGTAGAAGCTTTTGTTCAAGTCCGCGAAAAAGAGGTGATATCCTTCATTAAAAGAAATATTATTACTATATTTCGTATCCCTTCAAATATTATTTGTGACAATGGTTCCCAGTTTATCGGGAAAAAAACCACTAACTTTTGTGACAGTTGGGGCATCAAGATGATCACTTCTCCACCAGTTCACCCTCAAGCCAATGGCCAAGCAGAATCAAGTAACAAGATTATCATGAACAACTTGAAGAAGAAACTAGGATCCAAGAAAGGCAAGTGGGCTGAGGAACTTCCTTATGTTCTTTGGGATGATAGAACAACACCAAAGAATGCAATAGTTCAAACACCCTTCTCATTGGTGTTTGGATCAGAAGCTGTAATCCCTACAGAAATGGTGGTTTCTACTGCTAGAACAAGCATCCGTGATCCTAAAGCCAATAATGAAATCCTTCTCGAAGACTTATATACTGTTGAAGAGCTTGGAGACCTAGCCAAGATCAGAATTGCAGCGTATCAACAAAGGGTAGCTGGGGCATACAACAAGAGTATAAGGATCAGAAGATTCCAAGAAGGAGATCTAGTCTTGAAGAAAGCCTTCCAAAATACAATTAATCCGGCATATAGAAAGCTAGCACCTACATGGGAAGGTCCCTACCTGATCGAATGAGAGGCAGGAAAGGGGGTATATCATTCATTTATGGTGGTTCCTATTGTAATATTCATCTATTCACTTATTCATTTTAGATTCTTATTGATTTAAGGATAATATATTCATTACATCTGTCTTTTCCAAGTTTTAAATAACAATGCAGGATTCTAGTAAGAGGTTCAATGATTAAGAGGTTGGCCACCTCTCCCTCAAGCTTAAGGTACATCACTGTTTCCCTTGGCTTAGCCCCCGATTAAGGTGTGAACCCCGATGGTCATATCCTCTAAGGTTGAAAGGTTTTCACCTTTCTTATAAATTAGAGTTTCTACACAGTCGCCTGGAGCGCACGTCATCCAACGTATAGTCTTGGGCGGGACCCGTACACGCTTAGTGACTGACAATTTCGTTGCTTTCAGCAATATGGAGGATCCTACTATTTATGGTAGACGTACCATACCTCCGGTTTATAACATTTTCATGTTATCTTAAGACTAAGGTTTCTAACATTTTTATGTTAGCTAAGGTTTTGGCGTTTTCACGTCACTTACATTTGGGCTAAATCCCAGTTTGGGCGAGTTCCTAGTTTAACATCAGTTTATTTGGGCTTGTCCCCAGGATATTTGGGCTTGTCCCCAGTTTATTTGGGCTTGTCCCCAGTTTGTTGGGTTTAAGCCCGGTTAATATCATAAGTTATTTTTATCAGGTATCCTAAGTTCAATTATGAGGATCACAGAAGGATCAATACTTGTGGATTCAAGATCCTTAACTCATTTTTACAAGGATCACAGAAGAATCAACACTTATGATAACTTAGGTCTAATTAGGTCTTATGGTATGACTTCTACTTATCAATTTACGTTTACTTAGCTAAAGTCTATATAAACTCTTTTATATAAGGATTCAAAATTCATAATTTATTTTTACAAGGATATTCTATCCTTAAAGCTTTTTACTCAAGAATATTTCTTAAAACTTTCAACAAGACTAAGACTATATAAAATTTGTTTTGGAATAACAAACAACAAGCATATAAACAAAAGTTAAGTTGTTATTAATAATAAGTCACCTGGACTTACCCAAAATTCTTAACCTAGATTTCACCATTCAAAAGATGGACCATCCACCCGGGTTAAGCAGGTGTTACTAATTGTTTAATAGTGTAGGAAAATAAAAACAGGGGCATCAAAGGCTTTATCCCCACAAACAGAGGATCCCTCCACCTTTGCTACCCCTGGAAATTGTCTTAAAGATCATGGATCCTTTATCCTAATTACTATTGTTCAGTACATACCATTATCAATATCCTTAAAAACATCAGCAAAAAAAAAGGCTCAGTCCTTGTCTATATTATCCTTCATCGTCCGCTTAAGAAGCTTTCTCATCATCTGCTACTGCTCCCTTTCCTTCATATGTCTCGCCTGAATCCTTCACACCACTTGTTCCAGCTCCACTCCCGTCAGCCATCCCAACATCCTCTTCGCTATCTCCTCCACCAAGTTCCACCAAAGCCTACTTCCATTTTTCCACATCCCAAGCTGACCTATCGAAAACAGGATCACTGGCTTCCATAACCATCTTGATCCTGGCTTGCAACACTGACCTTGCAGCCCACATCTTTGCCTCCGCGGTAGCTTCCTTCACCTCCTGTTGATGTTGGGCTTCTGTGGTGGATAACAGGTCCTCTATACGTTTTTTCTCCTTGGTGATCTTGGCTAAAGCCTTGTCCTTCACAGCGGCCACGGTTCCCATTACAGGAAGGCTATCCCCCAGTTGGCCCACGATCTTCTCGTGATAGTCTTTGGAAGCGTTCACAGCCTGTATCGGACAATTACACAAAGTTGGAAGGATTCTTTATTCATAAACAAGGAATTTCAGGATCAAGAATACTTACAACAATGATCATTTCAAAAGGACTCTTTGGCTCTGAGGATCTTTTCCTTTTGGATGCTCCTGATTTGGCTCGGGTGGTTGCAGTTCTTGGTTCGGAAGTGGTAGTTGTTTTTAGAGCTTCTTTCTTGACGATTTGAGGAGTTATGAGACTATCTGTATCATCCAAAGAGAACTTGCTGACAGACTTGTTAGACTTTTGAGCGTCTGTGAAGCACAAGAAACATATAAGTTTTCTATTTTATTTACTTTATTATACAATTTTAAACCTTACTTGACATGTTGCTGGTGGAATCTGAAGAGATTTCGCAAAAGGCCTTAATGAGTTTGGCCTAGAATGTGCGAACTTCGGGATCCACGGCAAGAAACCTCTTTGCTTTTTCTCTAGTTACATGAGGTTAGCCAAGGAAGCAAAGTTATCCACTACAAAGAGGAAAAAACAAGGAAAGAACAATTAAAAGAAGGATCTGTTATCCTGAACCGTTTCTTTCTCAACAATCTAGGATCCTACCCTTTTTAACCCATTTTAATGGTAAATCAACCCCACAAGGGATGGGGGCTTCGTTTAACAAAAAAGAACTGATTCCTCCAAAGGGAACCAATCTGGGTTACTTTAGAAATTGGAGTAGGCTCTCGGGGTTTGTATTTCAAAACGAATCGGTTTGACCCGTGAGTGGTTGAGGTGTAAAGGTGTGATAACTCCTGGACACTGAACTCGTTGTTCTCCTCTTCTATTATCTTCTCGATGGTACGCAGGACATTCCAGATCATAGTCATGGCATGGATATAAGATATTCCAGTGGTGTCGAAGAAGCTCTTGGTAAAAGAGGGGAATTGATACGTGTAACTGATAAGGAAAGGACAAGCTGGGAAGCAGACCCAAGTCTTTGGGTAGGTGTCGCATCGGATTAAAGAGTCGAAAGGTCGGAAAATAGTTTCCGGTGGGAACAATGGTCGGAGATCGTCGATTTATGGAGACGTGAATTTACAGATCTCCAAGGATGGGTTGGTCATTAGGTTTTGGGATTGCATTTTAATAACTCAGAGTGATCGGAAGAAGAAGAGTAAGCGGTAGACATAATTTTAGAGTAAATATTATTAACAGAAAACGAAAAGTGATGGAAGAAGGGTACCTGAAGAGACTGCTGAGATATGTGGTTATAAAGAGAGTAACAATCACATATAAAGGAGACCTAAGATAATAAGGGTTAGAGATAATTATTGCATCTGTCATAGGTCTAATGGTTTTACCTTTTATAGGGGATTCAAAATTCAAAATGACAGCTGTAATACATAAACACCCGCCATTTTTGGGGGAAATTGTTTGGGCATAGAACTTATGCTAAGGATACTCTATCCTTATGTAAATTGTGGATCAATTATCCTTGGATCAATTATTTGTTTACTAACGATTGTATTTAAGTGGTGTTGTGATCAATACTTATAACGGTGGGACGACTTGGTCACCGTATTTAATCGCTATTTAACTCATAATGCACGTGGTCAAAGAAATGGGAACGACAAGTGGGAAGAGTGGTGTAATAATTGGAATGTTTGTTATTTGTTATTTTCTTTATAACGAGATATCGGATCAGCTAGGTCACACACTAGTTTTGCTTTGCACAACTTAGTATTATCCAGGGCTTCCTCTCAAGCCACACACACACTTAGACACTCTTATATTACTGATCCATATCTCCACTAATGTAACCCGATTTCTTAATTAATATAGTGGTGATAGATAGTTGTCGTCACCCGAGGTTTTTATGTCGACGATCCTCTAAAGATCAAGGGCTTTTCCTCGTATAAATCTTTGTGTTCAACAACATATTACTTATTCAATCACTAACACCAAGTCCCACAATTACGAATTTGGTTACATTATCCTTAGTTGATTTTTGACCAAAACAGTAACCTTGTTTTTTATTAATAAAGTGGTGATAGACGATTTGTCATCACCCGGGGATTTTGTGTCGGCGATCATCATCTGATTAATGGCCTTTCCTCGTAACAAATATCTGTGTTCATCCTTAATTAATTTACTCAATAACTATTATTATTTAAGAACTCTACCTCACAAAATCAGATTTAGTTACATTATCCTTAAACCGATTTTTGACCAAAACAATTTGGCGCCCACCCGGGGCAAGTGGTGCTTTAATCCAGAAGAATTCTCATAATCTTTCAACCTTTTTAACCAATCCTATAACCAATGGCCTCTCAACAAACCTCTGCTTCAACCACTATGCCTTCATCAGTTTCTCTCTCATTAAAGGCTTCATTGTCGATGCCTCATTCGCCCAAAGGGGTGCAGAGGACCAACGCTGTTGGGAACAAGATGCAAACTCCAATTTTCCAAGGCTCAAAATCCTCTGCTGGATGTGGTAACTTCTAACGATGATGTTTGTTAGGGCATAGATTATTATGCTAAGGATACGTTATCCATATGTAACTTTTGGATCAATTATCCTTAGGATATATTCCAGGTTGCGCAGGATCAAGGATCCGCGTTATCAATTATTTACTAACAGTTGTACTATTTGAATGGTTTTATGATTAACAGTTGTAACGGCTAAAGAGACCAAGTCTACCTAGTTATTCGCTGATCTATGATGTTTAGCACGTGGTCAAAATGTGGCAACGAATCATGGAGAAAGTGGCGGAATTTTAGGAGATTTAGTTAGTAAATATTTTGTATATATTGAGCTTATGATCGGCATAGGAACACACACAGTTCACACGACTTTTAACACTAGCTCGCAGAGATTGTTCTAGCTATAACACTTACACTTAGTAATTATTGTATTCACCGATCACTAACTCCACCATTGTAACCTTACTTTTTTTTTAATATATTGGTGATCGACAATTGTCATCACTCGGGGTTTTTGTGCCGGCGATCCTATCAAGATCAAGGGCTTCTCCTCTTAATAAATCTCTGTGTTCTTATACATTTTTGCTACATATTCATTGTTGTTACACAAGCACTATACCTCACTAAACAAATTTGGTTACATTATCTTTAAACCGATTTTTAACCAAAACAATTTGGCGCCCACCGTGGGGCGAGTGGTGCTTTAATCCAGATGATTTCTTATCAATTTTCAACCTTTTCAACCTATATCATTACCAATGGCCTCTCAAAAAACCTCTGCTTCAACCACAGTGCCTTCATCACATTCTCTCTCTTCAAAACCTCATTGCCACTACCTCCTCCACCCGTGGGAGTACAATGGACTAGTGTTGCCAGGAGCAAGATGTAAACTCCTATCTTCCAAGGCTTAAAGTCCACTGCTACTACTTATGCGGTAACTTCTAACAATGATGTTGCTGCTATGTTTTCACAGGTTAAGACATACAGAAGATCCTACGAGAGATAGAACCAACCAGATGGAGCAGCATAATAGAACCAACCAGAAGATCCTACGAGAGATAGAGGATCTCAAGAAGACAAAGAGGCCAATAGAGGATCAGACTCCCTTGATGCCTAGGATGCTGGATTTCACTACTCCAGGATCCATGGCTCAACATGCTCAAGGATCTTCCATCCTTCAACAAGGATTATCCATCCTTCAACCAGGATCTATGGGTCAGCATACTCAAGGACCCTTGATCTTCCAGCAAGGATCATTCATCCTTCAACCAGAATCCATGGGTCAACATACTCAAGGATCCTCGATCTTCCAACAAGGATCATCCATCCTTCAACCATGATCCACCGGTCAGCAAACTCAAGGAACCTCTTTCCTTCAGCAAGGATCATCCATCCTTCAGCCAGGATCCTCTAGATTGTTTCATCAAGGATTCTTCAACTTTCAACCTCAAGGATCCTTCATTCAGAATCAAGGATCCTCGAGAATTCAACACCAAAGGTCGTTGGAGGTACATGAGGGAGACTCCATCCCTATGCAGACCATTTCCTCTGGTGGACCAACTATCATAGCTGATGCTGTTTACTCTTCTTGGGATGCCAACATTTAGTCTACAAAGAGGTACCTTTATAATTATATATCTTTAGACTCTAACCTTGGTTTTGCGCACGATACATGTATCAATCTAGCCATGGCCAAGGAACTGCAGAAACTGAAGGATATGATATTCAGTGTTCCAAGAGTGGTTTGACCCATTCCTGAAATTCCAAAAGGAAGCCATAAGCTGTCGAGGTTTGCTCCACCAATATGTTATGTTGAAATCCCGAAACGCTTCCAAACACCCAACATGAATACTTACGATGGCTCACTGTTCCAGATGAGCATGTGGCTCAGTACGGGGAGAGAATGGAAATAAATCCAATTTCGGAAAGGCTTTAGGACCTGCCTGTGCAAAGGCTTTGGATCCACATTAACTGGATCCGCTCTCAAATGGCTGCTAAGTCTTCCTCCATATTCTGTTTCTTCATTTTCGCACTTAGTTAATTTATTCAATAGCCAACTTTCTTGTAGTAGAAAATTCGAGAAATTAACTAGTGATTTATATCGCGGTGTCTAACTTCATGATGAACCCTTAATGGATTTTGTTACCAATTTTGAAAGGGAGGCCTTAGAAATCCTAAATCTTGACATGGCTACGGCTGTTGAGGCGTTCAAGATGGGTTACCAAAGGGCTCCCTATTTTATGACGATCTTGTTATGACCCCATGAAGGACATTAGATGAGGTCAGGAACAGGGCGCCCAGGTTCATGAGGCTGGAGGATGATAAAAGAATCCAAGAACTGCAGGGAACTCCAAAAAAACATGAGTCAGCTGACAAGAAACAAGGATCCTCATTCAAGAACAACAATCCTAAGCCGTATTAGATTAACAACCAATCTGTCCGTGCGGTCGAAGAAGAGGGCGATGATGATGAGGATTATCCAAGAATTTCCGAGTATTGCTTCTCTGTTGATACTCATGGCTTAATATGTGCTATGAGGGATCTTGGAGAAAAAGCAAGATGGCCTCGGAAAAATGAGAAGTCAACATCCTTCAAGGTTAAGTCCAAATGGTGTGCATTCCACGAGGATTTCGGCCATATGATCGATGACTGTATCGGTCTGAGGAGAGAAATTGGGTATCTTCTAATAAAGAGCCCCTTGAAGGAGCTTCTAGAAAGAATGAAATCAAGGATCCATGATCCTGAAGAAATTCCATAAAAAGCAGCTCCACAACCACCTAATGCACAGATAATCAATTTTATCTCCGGGGGTTCAGACATTTGTGGAACCTCATTCTCCTCGACACAACAAAACCCCAAGGAACCAAGTTGGAGAATGGTGAAAAACCCATCAGGACAACCACGTTAACTGATCAAAGGGTTATAACCTTTGATTAAGAGGATCACATGCACCTCCAGGATCCTCATCATGATGGTTTGATCCTTACTTTATTTATTGCTAATCACTACGTTCACAGGAACTTCGTTTACGGTGGGAGTTCAGTGAAAATAATTCAGGCCGATGTACTCATGAAAATTAACATTCCTGAATCAAAGATCATGCCAAGATCATCTGTCCTTGTTGGTTTTAATGGAAAAACCAAAAACACATTGGGGGACATCAAGATACCTATTTATATTGAGAGAGTAAATTCTTTCCAAAAATTGTGTGTTATAGATAACTTTTCGTGTTGCAACGTGATTCTTGGCAGACCCTGGATACATGAGATGAAAGCATTAGACTCCACCTATCATCAATGTATCAAACTCCCAACCCTATGGGGAGTAGTAAAGATAGAAAGTGACCAAACGGAAGCAAGGAACTACTATACCTCCTCTATTAAGCCAGCTAAGAAGCAAACCATCGCATAACAATCAATGCATATTTCAAAAGAGGTACTGGAAGCACGCAAAAAAGATTTAAAGAAGTATCCTTGGACCCTTAGGATCCAGATGTAGAGGTGTATATAGGATCCAATATCCTCAGCAACATTGAAGAGGATTTGGTATCCTTCCTCAAAAACAGGAAGTCCACATTTTCCTTCAAACACTCTGATATGACAGGTATATCTAAAGATATCATTACACATAAATTAGGGATAGATACTTCTATCAGGCCTGCCCACTAGAAATGGAGGAAATTTGCGCCTGAAAGAAATATCATTATCCAGGAAGAAGTTGAAAAACTTTTCATAGCTGGTATGATACGAGAGGTAAGTATCCACGATGGTTAGCCAATGTAGTGATGGTTTCTAAGAAAAATGGAAAGTGGGGGTATGTGTCGATTTCACTGATTTAAACAAGGCATGTCCCAAGGATCCTTTCCCCTTACCACACATTGACTCTATGGTGGATGCCACGGCAGGACATGAAATTCTTACTTTTATAGATGCTTCCTCTGGATTTCAACAAATTCATATGCAACAATCTAATCAAGAGGATACAACATTCATGACTCCTACCGGCATATATTGTTATATTGCTATATCGTTCGGACTAAGAAATGCAGGGGAAACATACCAAAGATTGGTCAACATGATGTTCAAGGATCATTTAGGCAAGACCATGGAAGTCTACATAGATGACATGGTAGTGAAATCAAAGAAAGCTGAGGATCACCTCAAAGATCTTGAAGAAGCATTCTACATCCTGGATCAATACAATATGAAGTTGAACCAATCGAAATGCTTTTTTGGAGTCAAAGGTGGGAAGTTCCTAGGATATATGGTGACTAAGAGGGGAATAGAAGCAAGCCCTGAACAGATTGAAGCCATAATCAATTTGAAGTCTCCTGTAAATGCTAAAGTTGTCCAGAGACTGACGGGAAGGATAGCTACCCTCAACCGATTCATTTCCAGGTCCTTAGAGAAGTGCAAAGACTTCTATGATATCTTGAGGAAAAAAAAGAAGTTTGAATGGACTCAAAAGCATGAGGATGCACTGAAGGCTCTTATGGATTATCTATTCTCAGCACCAGCCTTGATGAAGCCAATAGATGGTGAGCCATTATCCCTATACTTAGTCATTTCAGGTAATGCAGTCAGTGTTATTCTGGCCAAGGATCATGAAGGTCAACAGTATCCGGTATATTATGTAAGTAAAAACCCCTTAGACGCGGAGGTCAGGTATTATCACCTTGACAAAATTAACTCTTGCTCTAATTATGGCCTCAACCAAGTTGAGACATTATTTTTAAACACATACTATTATTTTAAGAACTAACTATCCCGTAAAGAATGTGCTTAGAAAGCCAGAATTGTCAAGAAGGATGGCTAAGTGGGATGTGAAGCTAAGCGCATATGATGTTCAGTATGAGCCTAGGACAACCATTAAGTAACAAGCGCTTGCAGACTTTGTGGCTGATTTCAGTAGTGACATGCAAACGGAAGCTGATCTAGAAGTCCAGCAACTAGAAGAAACCAAGGATCCTTGGATCCTCTTCACAGATGGAGCATCCAACATAAGAGGAACAAGATTGGGCATATTACTAAAATCACCACAGGGGGACATAATACCCAGTCCATTGCGTGTGAATTTCAAGCCACCAATAATGAGGCAGAATACGAAGCACTTATCGCATGTTTACTTTTAGCCAAACAAATGAGGATCAGGTGTCTTAAAGTTTTTATAGATTCTTTACTTATAACTAACCACTTTAACGGGTCTTATACCGTGAAATGTGAGAACATAATCAAGTATTTACAAATTGTGAAGGAATTGGAGAAATCATTCGAGTTGTTTAGTATCATGCAGGTACCGAGAGAATAAAACGCTAGGGCAGATGCCTTAGAAAATTTAGCATCTTCAAGAAAAATCCCGTATGATGTAAAGATACATATTATTCATATATTGTTTCCGGAAATTGGAGGGCAGGAAGCTATGAAGGTGACAACGGATAATGCAGAAGAACTTATGGATCCATTATCCTCTCCAAAAGCAGGATCTTGGAACCTTCCAATCAAGAAGTTCCTCCAAGATGGAGAAATCCCTACAGGGGAGAACCCTAAAGCTTTCAGCATAAAGGTATCACAGTTCATTATTTTACAAGATACTGTGTATAGAAAGTCTCTTGCAGGTTTCAGCATAAAGGTATCACAGTTCATTATTTTACAAGATACTGTGTATAGAAAGTCTCTTGCAGGTCCCTATTCGAGATGCATTAAGGATCCTGAAATACAAGAGGTGCTCCCAGACTTCCACGAAGGTAATTGCGGCAACCACACAGGGGGAGAGTATTATTCTCTAGGATACTTAGGACTGGATACTTCTGGCCAACAATGAAGAAAGATGTAATGGAATACTCAAAGAAGTGTGATGCTTGCCAAAAGGCATGGAAACATCCTTCCCCAGCCAGCAGAACCTATGTATCCTATATCCTCTTCATGACCCTTCATGAAAAGGGGAATAGATATTGTAGGCAAGCTAGCAAAAGCACCAGGAGGAAAGGTCTTTATTCTTGATATGATAGACTACTTCTCTAAATGGATTGAGGCAGAAGCGTTCGTGCAAGTTCGAGAAAGGGAAGTTATATCCTTCATTAAAAGATTTGTTTGTGATAATGAATCCCAATTTATTAGGAAAAGAACTACTAACTTTTGTGACAGTTAGGGCATCAAGATGATCACGTCTACACCAATCCATCCTCAAGCCAATGGTCAAGCAAAGTTAAGCAACAAAATCATCATCAACAACTTGAAGAAAAAGCTAGGATCTAAGAAAGGCAAGTGGGTTGATGAACTTCCTTATGTTTTTTTGGGCTGATTGAACAACACCCAAGAATGCAACATGACAAACACCTTTCTCATTTGGTGTTTGGATTAGAAGCTGTAATTCCTATAGAGATGGTGGTTCCTACTTCCAGAACAAGCATCTGTGATCCTCAGGCCAACGATGGAACTCTTATCCAAGATCTAGATACTGTTAATGAGCTCAAAGACCTAGCAAAGATCATAATGGCAGCATACCAACAAAGGATAGCTAGGGCATACAACAAGAACATCAGAATTCGAAGATTTCAAGAAGGAGATTTAGTCTTAAGGAAGGCTTTCCAAAATACAACTAATCCCGCATATGGAAAGCTTGAACCTAAGTGGGAAGGGCCCTACTTGATCGAATCAGAAGCAGGAAATGGGGCATGTCATCTACATACCATGGAAGGCGACCGACTCCAAGAGCATGGAATGTTATCCATCTTAAGAAACACTTCGTTTAGTAAAGATCAAGGATCCTTAGAGGATTAAGGATCCTAAAGTCGGTAAAATCTTATCTTACCATCTATTCATTTCAGATTTATATGACTAACTAAAGAATAAAATACTCTTAACATTTCTCTTTTCCAAGCTCTAAGTAACAATGAAAATTTCAATAAGAGATTCAACGATTAAGAGGTTGGCCACCTCTCCTGCACGTTTAAGGTACATCAATATCTCCTTGGTCTAATCCCGCGATTAAGGTGTGATCCCCGATGATCACATCTTCCAAAGTTTAAAGGTTTTCACCTTTTTCACGAATTAGAGTTTCTACACTCTCGCATGTAGCGCACGCTATCCAAAGTATAGTTCAGGGCAGTGGGACCAGTACACGCTTAGTGGCTGACAATTTCATTGCTTTCGGCTATATGGAGGATCCTACGAATTAATGGTAGACGTACCATACACAAGGTTTCTAACATTTTCATGTTAGCTCAAGTTCCAAGGTTTCTAACATTTTCATATTAGCTAAGGTTTTGGCATTTTCACGTCATTTACATTTGGGCTAAATCCCGGTTCAGGCGAGTCTTCAGTTTAACATTCGTATATATGGGCTTTTCCCCAATTTATTTGGGCTTGTCCCCAGTTTTTTGGGTTTGTCCCCCGTTTGTTGGGCACGTCCCCAGTTTATTTGGGCTAGTCCCCAGTTTGTTGGGCTTTTCCCCAGTTTATTTGGGCTTGTCCCCAGATTGTAGAGTTTAATCCCAGTTAATATGATAAGTTATTTGCATCAGGTATCGTAAGTCTAACTACAAGGTTCATGGAAGCATTCACATTTGTGGTAACTTGGGTCTAATCAGACCTGATGGTATGATCTTTACTTATTAATTTACATTTGTTCAGATTAAATCTTTATAAATTTATATATTCAAGGATTCAGGATCCTTAATATGTTTTACAAGGATAATTTACCCTTCAAACATTTCTTAAAATTTTCCTACAAACTTTTCAAATCTTTTAATAAAACTAAAACCATAACAGCAATGCTTTCAGAATAATAAACAATAAGCAAATGGTCAAAATATTAAAGTTATAATTATTAACAAGTCACCAGGACTTACCAAAAACCTTAACCCGGATTTCACCATATAAAAGATGGACCATCCACCAGGGTTAAGCAAGTGTTACTAACAGTTTTAAAATGCAGGAAAGATAAAGGAAAGGGGCATCAAAGGCTTCATCCCTGAAAAAAGAGGACCCATCCACCTTTGCTACCCTTCATAATTGTCTTAAGGATCACATATCCTTTACCCTAGTTAACTATTGTCTTAAGTACAAACCAGCAAATATCCATCAAAACACAAACAAATAAATAAAGTGGGCTAGGGCCTTGTCTTCTTTATCCTTCATTTCTCACTTTAGCAACCTCCTTCTCAATCTATGCATCCTTCCCCACTTCAGCCATCTCAGCCTTTTGACTACCAGCCATAGTATCCGTGAATTCACTAGCTTCATCTTCGCCTCCGCCCAATGCTGCCAAAGCTTGCTTCCACTTTGCCAAATCCCATGCTGACTTGTCAAAGGAAGGGTTATTAGCTTCGGTCATAATCTTGATCCTGGATTGACGAACAAACTTGGCGGCCCAGATTTTTGATTCATTGGTAGCACGGGTCACCTCCTCTTGCAGCTGAGCCTCAACCGAGGATGCGTGTTCCTCAGCCTGTTTCTCTTCCTTGGTCAGCTTGGAGATCATCTTGTTCTTAGTAGCAACCATAGACCTCATTCCCGACAGAGTCTCTTCATAATCCTTGACCGTCTTGTCGTAGTAGCTCTTGGCGGAATCCATGGCCTGGATCCACAACAGCGAATATAGAGGATAAAGGATCCTTACGGTAGTGATGAGATACTTTCCAGCCTCAAACAGGTCTTCTGGCTCGGCGGTTTTCTTTTAATTGGAAGCTTCAGACTTAGCGCGAGTCGTCACAGGACGCGGCACATGGACCGGTGTAGTCTTTGGGGTCTCCTTCTTCACAATAAGACAATCAATGTCTTCCAAAGAGAATAGAGAAGCTGATCTACCAGATTTCTGAGCACCTACAAAGCACAATATAAAGATAAGTCTTCTCTTATTTCCAATTAATATCAAATAATACTATTTAAACTCTTACTTGACATGTCATGACCGATTCTGAAATTGATTCTTGGAAGGCTTTAGTAAACTTGTATTGAAAAGTTATGATTTTGAATCCAGCGAAAGAAATTTCTTCACTCTCTCTTTGACTCCGGGAAGCTCGGTTAGCAAAGCTAAATTATCAACTGAGAAAAAAAAAACAAAATTGTTAGTTGAAGAATCAGTTATTCTCTTCGTATTATTTTAGGATCCAGGATCCTACCTTTCTTGATCCACCTTTTGGGTAGATCAGACTCACCAGGAATTGAATCTTTTTTTACGAAGAAAAACTGGTTTTTTCCAAAAGGCATCATTCTGGGTGGCTTTAGAGATGGAAGTCTGTTGATGTGGCTTTGATTTTAAAACAAAAATATTAGAGCCGTGGGTGACTAATGTATAAAGATAAGAGAGCTCCGATAACCCGAACTCAATACCATCCTCCTCATTGATTCTCTCGATGGTGTGCCGCACTCTCCACAACATAGGCATTGCTTGAATGTTGTTGATGCAGGTTAAGGAAAAGAAACTTTTGGTAAAACTTGGAAAGAGGTATGAATAGCCGATTAAAAAGGGTTGCAACGGAAAGCAAGTCCAGGTTTTGGAATAAACACTTTGTACACTAGAGCCAAAAGGTCAAAAAATGGTACTGTGTGGAAATAATAATAGTAGATCATCAATTTCTGGGTCGGTGAACTTACAGATCTCTTATGAAGGGTTAGAAAGAAGACCTTGTGGTCGGAGGTCGCAAGAGGCCGAATTTTCAGAGGAAGATGAAACAGAGATAGCCGACATAGTAAAAAGAAAACGAAAAGAAAAGACAAAGAAGGATACATGTTTGGTCGCCGAAAGTGTGGTTATAAATGAATAATAGTGATCACATATATAGGCGGGAGGAATTAATCAGAATGGATGATAATTACTTCTGACTCATCACGTCTAATCTTATTATTTTGCAAGAGATTTGAATTTCAAAATGACATCTATTATCCACAAACAACCGCCATTTTAGGGGCAATTGTTAAGGCATAGATTTTTAGACAGAATTACAGAAATTGTCCTTTAGGTTTTTATAAAATTTCAGTGGTTGGCCTTTATCTTTAAAAGTAACAGAATTTATACTTTATGTTTCCAAATGTTACACCGTTTATCCTTTTGGCCTAACCTAGTTAGTTGTTTTCGTTAAATCCGGTCATATGTGTTGCACATGAGGGCAAGTTCATCAATTTACCTAATTATTATTAAAAAAATTTGATAATTAAATTAATAAAAAAATATAATACACACACAAAAGATTCTCTCTCTCTCTCTCTCTCACCCACATCCAAACCACCACCTGGCAACAAACTCCGGCAACCACCTTGTGACCACTACCACCACAGCCTATCACCACCACCACATAGATACAGAGCTTTTCCTATCACCAACCACCCTTGGAAATCGGGACCATGGATAACACAACTACAAGGGTGGGTCTCTGTCGGACCGACCGCCACCATCAACATTGTCATCGCAAGCGTACCGCCACCAGCCCAAGAAGCACCCCTCTCCCACCATCAACACCCCCTAAACCCGCCGAACAAAGCACTGCCGGACCATCTTCTTAATTCTCTCTCTCTCTCTATCTCTTGTCATTCCCTGTCAAATTGAAAAACTTAATTGCTGCAATTCTTAAAATTCGTGAATGATTCTACAAATTACACGGACCCTAACATGATGGAGCTAGAGGCGGAACAGAGAACGGACCCTAAACTGACCTTCATTGTAAGTTTTGGTTGCCGGAAAGTGGGGATTAGGGTTTGTACAGTGGTGCAGCGACGGCGTTAACTCGAGGTTGTGGTGTTGTTCGAACAAGGACAGACGCGATTCCAGCTGATGATTAGGGTTTGTATGGAGGGTTGTGGTGCTGTTTTTCCGGCCAGCTAGTGGCGGAGGGTTGCGGTGCTGTGTTTCCGAACAGCACTGAGTGGTTGGTGGTGTGCTCTGGTTGAAGATAGGTGGGATGTGGTGGTGGTGTTGACAGTGTGGTGGTGGTAATTTAATTTGTTTTTTTGTCTAAAAATGTTTATATTTAAATAGGTAAATTGACGAACTTTCCCTCATGTGCAACACACATGACTTAACTTAACGAGACAAACTAACCGGGTTAGGCCAAAAGGACAAACAATGTAACATTTTGAAACATAAAGTACAAATTATGTTACTTTTAAAGATAAAGGACAACAACTGAAATTTGGTACAAACATAAAGGACAATTTATGTAATTCTGTCTAGATTTTTATGATGAGGATACGTTATCCTTATGTAACTTTTGGATCATTTATCCTTAGGATATGTTCCAGGTTGCACAGGATCAAGGATCCTCGGTATTAATTATTTACTAACCGGGTTGTACTATTTGAATGGTATTGTGATTAACAGGTGTAAAGGCTAAAGAGACCAAGTCTACCTAGTTATTAGCTGATCTATGATGTTTAGCTATACCACTTACGCTTAGTAATTATTGTATCACAAATCACTAGCTCCACCATTGTAACCTTACTTTCTTGTTTAATATATTGGTGATCGATAATTGTCATCACCCGGGGTTTTTGTGTCGGCAATCCTATCAAGATCAAGGGTTTTTCCTCATAAAAAATCTCTATGTTCTTATACATTTTTGCTACATATTCATTGATGTTACACAAGCACTATACCTCACTAAACAAATTTGGTTAAATTAAATCGATTTTTGACCAAAACTATGTTTCTACTATGTTTTCACAGGTTAAGGCTTACATGGAGCAGCAGAGCAAGTCCAACCAAAGGATCTTGTGCTAGATCGAAATATCAAGAAAGCAAAAAGGACGACAAAGGATCAGACTCCCTTGATGCCATTGGTGCTGGATTTCACCACCCCAGGATCCATGTCTCAAAATGCTCAAGGATCTTCTATCCTTCAACCAGGATCCATATCTCAATATTCTCAAGGATTCTCCATCTTTTAGCCAGGATCCACGGCTCAATATGCTCAAGGATCGTCTATCCTTCAACCATGACCCTTTGCTCAACATAGTCAAGGATCCTCAGTCTTTCAACAAGGATCATCTGTCTTTCAGCCATGATCCTTAGGAATGTTTCATCAAGGATCCTCCAACAATCAGCCTCAAGGATCCTTCATGCAGACTCAAGGATTCTCAGGGGTTCAACATCAAATATCATTGGAAGTACATGAGGGAGACATTATCCCCATGCAAACCATTGCTTCTAGTGGACCAACTATTATGGCTTATGCATCCTATCCTGGATACTCTTATGGGATAGCATACTTTAGTCAACAAAAAGGTAGCATTTACAATCATGTATCCTTAGATAGTAACCTTGGTTTTACGTAGGATACAAGTATTAATCAATCCATGACCAAGGAATTACAAAAGTTAAAGTATATGATATCCAGCATTCCAGGGGTGGTCAGACCTATCCCTGAAATTCTAGAGGGAAGTCATAAGGTATCCAGGTTTTCTCCGCCCATTTGTGATGTTGAGATACCGAAGAGCTTTCAGACCCCCCAACATGAAGGTCTATGATGGCACGACTGATCCGGAGAAGCACGTAGATCAATATAGAGAAAGAATGAAGATCAAACCCATTCTAGAAGGAATCAAAGAAGCATGATTATGCAAGGGTTTTGGATCCACACTTGCTGGATTTGTTCTAAAATGGCTGTTAAGTCTTCCTCCTTATTTAATTACTTCATTTTCTTACCTAGTTAATCTTTTCAATAATCAATTTTCTTGTAGTAGAATGTTTGAAAAACTAACTAGTGATTTATACCGTGTTGTCCAACCTCGTGATGAATCCTTATTGGATTTTGTCACTAGGTTTGGAATGGAAGCCTTGGAGATCCCAAATATTGACTTGGCTACGGCTGTTGAGGCATTCAAGATGAGATTGCAAAAGGAATCCCCCTTTTATGATGATCTTGTTATGACTCCATGCAGGAACTTAGATGAAGTAAGAAATAGGGCACTCAGGTTCATCAGGCTAGAAGATGACAAAAGGGTCCAAGAAAGATTGGGTGCTTCATCAAAACATGAACAACTCGATAAGAAACAAGGATCCTAGTACCGAAACAATAACTCCAGGCCCTATTCAAAATTCGACAACCAAAACATCCATGTAGTAGAAGAAGACGAGGACGAAGAGTATTACCCAAGAATATCAGAGTATTTTTTTTCCATTGATACTCATGGACTAATATGTGGCATGAGAGATCTAGGGTAAAAAGCAAGGTGGCCTCGAAAAAATGAAAATTCAACATCCTACAAGGATAAATCCAAGTGGTGTGCGTATCACGAAGACTTCAACCAAATGACTAATGAATGTATTGCTCTTAGAAGAGAGATAGGGTATTTCCTCAGTAAGGGTCACTTCAAGGAACTGATGGGCAAAAAGAAGTCAAGGATCCAGGATCCTGAAGAAATCCCAGATAAGGCTGCTCCACCACCAGCGGATGCTCAAATTATCAATTTCATGTCTGGTGGTTCAGATATCCGTGGAACTTCCTTCTCCTCGCCAAAGAGACATGCTAAAGAGATCAAGCTGGAGAATGGAGAAAGGCTCATCATAACGAAAACTTTGACTAACCAAAGGGTCATAACATTCGATGAAGAGGATCAAATGAACCTCTAGGAACCTCACCATGACGGTATGATTATTAATTTATTTATTGCTAACCATTACATTCGCAGGATTCTTGTAGATGGTGGGAGGTTTGTGAACATCATTCAGGCTAATGTTCTCAAGAAGATGAATATACCTGAAACGGTAATAAAATCATTGGCTTCATTGGTGAAATCAAGAATAAATTGGGGGACATTAAACTTCCAATATATATCGAGGGAGTTAACTCTTTACAAAAAATTTGTGTTATTGATAACCTATCCTGCTTTAATGTTATCCTTGGCGGGCCTTGGATTCACGAAATGAAAGTCGTTTCCTCAACATACCATCAATGCTGAAGATTGACAGTGATCAAGCAGAGGCGAGGAACTGCTACACTTCATCCATGAAGCCAGCTGCAAAGCAGACGATCGCATAGCAATCAAAGAACCTTTCAGAAGAAGTGCTGGAAGCAAGGGAGAAGGATCTTAAAGAAGTATCCTTGGACCCTGAAGATCTAAACATCAACGTATATATATGATCCAGTATCCTTAGCAACATTGAAGAGGATCCGGCATCCTTCCTCTAACAAAGGAAGTCTACTTTTGCTTTAAGACATTCCGACATGATAGGTGTTTTGGATAAAAATAAGATAAGGATAATATATCCAAATCTGTAAAGTGAGGTATAGTGCTAACACGATAAGAGCGAATGTATAATTGAAATTTTGATGAACACAACGATTTGATCACGAGGGAAAAAACCCTTGATTATGATAATCTTACTTCGGTCAAAAACTAGCAAGGTAATCTTTGGTCGAATTGCTTCGGTCAAAGATTAACAATGTAATCCTTGGTCGGATGGTACGTGATTATTATAATCTCCGGCACAAAAAACCCTCAGACGGTGAAAACTATCACCGTCAAGTTTATTAATGGTAAAAAGATGATTACAAGTGTTGTGGAGTTGTTGATCAATGAATGCTATATGTGTGAGTACAAAATATCTTAGCAGCTAGAATACGTGTGTTTGTGTGTGTTCTAATGTTGATCACGACTCGGTATATAAAGAAAAATACATATAACAAACTTAACAACTATGTCCTATAATCACGCTAGTCTTCCACTCTTCCATCGTGCTCTTTGACCACGTGCCAGCAGACGTTTAATGACGAAATAAGCAGTAGACTAGGTCTAGGAGCCGTTGTGGTTACTTAAACATCAATCTCCACACGAAATCGTCCATTAATAGATATGCTGAATAAGGATCCTGGATCCATATCCAAAAGGATAATTGATGCAAGCACGTCTTCAAGAATAACATACCTTGCCTTTTACTACTCGGAAATCGGTCTTATTATTCCGTTACTTCTCGCTTTAGCTTAGTCTTCAATCTTGACCATATGCTATAGATGTCTCATAGCGAAACGTACAGTAGACTGGATCTTAGAGTTGTTATACATGTCTAACACATCACCATACTAAACGCAATCATTAGTAAACAAATAATGTCGAGGATCATTGATCTTTTATAACCTGCTACATATCTTAAGGATAATATATCCATGAGATAGTTAAGGATTAAGGATCCTCAGCATAAATTTCATGCCCTAACAATTGCCCCAAAATGGCGGGTGATTGTGTAAAACAGCTGTCATTTTGAATTTCAAAATCCCTGCAAAAAAGAAGGTGATTGGAAGTGTGTCAGGAGGTTAATATCGATAAGACAAAATTATATGCCGCCTATATATGAGATAATCATAATTCTCTTATAACCACATATTCAGGCGTCTTCCAGGTATCCTTCTTCCTCCTTCTTTATTTTCTTTCAATATGTCGACTGCTTCTGTATCCTCTTCCTCTTCTTCTTTCAATCATACCGACCCCGATGATCTATACTCGCAAGGTATCCTTCAAACCCCTTCCTTCGAGATCTGTAAGTTCAGAGATCAGGAGATTGATGAAATCCGATCACACTTTCCGGCCAACACAGTTTTCCGACCCTTCGATCCTTCAACCCGTAGTGACAGTGTATCGAAAAGCTGGGTTTGCTTTCCGGCCCAACCGTTTCTTATAGGCTACAAGTACCCTTTTCCCGATTTTACCCAAAGATTCTTCACCTTGATGGGGATTAGTTATATTCAAACCATGCCGATGTTGTGGAGAGTTCTTCACACCATAGAGAAGATAGTCGAAGAAGAAGGTGTCGAGTTTGGCTTAGCAGAGTTGTCGTACCTATACAATTTGGTTACCCACGGTTCCAGTCGCTTCGTCTTCAAATCGAAACCCCACCAAGTAATCCCTATTTCCAAAGTTACCCTAAATGGTACCCGCTGGAGGAACCAGTTTTTCTTTGTAAAAAGGGATTCCATACCGGGTGCAACTAACCTTCCCAAAAAGTGGATACCAAAGGGTAGGATCTAGGATCCTTAGTTAACTAAGGTAGGATACTTTATTCTTTTGCTAATATTTTTCATTGCTTGTGTAGTTTAGAATTTTGATTTGCTGTCTAATCTTCTTGGAGTCGAAGAAAGAGTTGAGAAGTTCTTATCACTGGATCCTGCAATCAGAACCTTTCAAGCCAAGTTCATTGAAGCTTTTCAAGAATCACATTCAGAGTCAATCATATCAAGTAAGAGTAAAACAAAAAAAAATAGTATTAAAAAGTGTAATAATTGAAAACTTATCTGCTAATTACTGTTTATAGGAGCTCAGAAATCAGGAAAGTCTGCTTCCAAGTTCACCTTTGAGGATATCGATTGCATGTTTACCAAGAAAGAGACCCCGAAACCAACTCCTACGTCCGAGCCTCGTCCAATCACAACTCGAGCCAAGTCAAGAACTAAGAGGAAGAAGAGTTCGGAACCAGAGAATCCCTTTGACACTGAAAATCAGATCCTGGAAATGCTTTCGACCATAAGGATCCTTTATCCTTTCAATTTTTATTATCCAAGTATCCTTCCGAGCTTATCCTGTTTTATTTTATAGGCCATCAATTCAGCCCGAAGCCATTTTAAGAAGACTGTCGGATAATATGAAGAAACCCTCGCTGCGATGAGATCTATGTCGGCGACTAACAATAAGGCCCTCTCCAAGATGACTAAAGAAAAGAGACAGATAGAAGAGCATGCCGCCGCACTCGCAGTCCAAATGCAGGACGAAATCAATCGGGCTACCAAAGAGGCAAAGGTTTGGGCAGCCAAGTCGGTTCTCCAAGCTAGAATCAAACTGGTGACTGAGGCCAATGATCCATCCTTCGACAAATCTTCATGGGAAATCAAGAAATGGAAGCAATCTTTGATTGACTTGGGTGGAGGCGAGGATGAAGCTGAAGGTGAGATGGTTGATGCAGGTGAAGCAGTGATGAGCGGTGTGAAGGGTCAGGATGAAGCTGAAGGTGGCCATGAGGCGACGGTGGAGGTTGAAGCAACTGCATAGATGGGTGATGAAGGATACAGAAGACAAGGCCCAAGACCATTTTATTTTTATGATGTTTTTATGAACAATAATTTTGGTTTGTAATAGACAGTAGTAACTAGGGTAAAGGATCCGTGATCCTTAAGACAATTTGCGGGGGTGACAAAGGTGGATGGATCCTCTGTTTGTGGGGATGAAACCTTTGATGCCCCTGTTTTTATCTTTCCTGCACTCATGAACAGTTAGTGGTACTCACTTAACCCGGATGGATGGTCCATCTTTTTCGTGGGGAAGTCCGGGTTAAGAATTTTGGATAAGTCCTGGTGACTTATGTTTTAATAATATAAACTTTTAACTATCCGCTTGTTATTTATTTTAAAGGTTTGTTTGATATAACTTTAGCATTATTAATAGTTTTGAAAAATAATTTTGACTAAAAGATCTTAGGATAAAAGATCCTTATGAAAATTATTTAGGATAAATTATTCTTTAAGAATAAACTCTAGGATAAAATATCCATAAAATGTAGTAAAAGCTTACATAATAGAATATCCTTAAAAGGATAACCCTTAAAACGTTATGAAATTATTACAAGTAAGACAATATAAATTTGTTAAAAGAAATCATACCGGAAGGTCCAGGTAGACCTAAGTTACTATAAGCATAGAACCTTCAATGATCTTTGAAGAAATAATTTTAGGATTTTGGATCCTTAGAAATTTGATCTTCACAATGAACTTAGCAAATCTGCTGCAAACAATTCATAACGTCAACTGGGATTATACCCGTTAAACTAGGGACAAGCCCAAATAATAAACTGGGGACAAGCCCGTGCAACTGGGGACAAGCCAGTTGAACAGGGGAGAAGCCCAAAACTGGGGACAAGCCCAAAAACGGATGTTAACTGGGGACTCCCCCAAACCGGGATTTAGCCCAAACGTGAGATAACGTGAAAACGTTATAAACCTTAGCTAACATGAAAATGTTAGAAACCTTTGTCTTGAGATAACATGAAAATGTTATAAACCGGTGGTATGGTGCGTCTACCATAATTCATAGGATCCTCCGTATAGCTGAAGACAACGAAAATGTCAGCCACTAAGCGTGTATTGGTCCCGCTGCCCCGGACTATACGTTGGATAGCGTGCGCTCCAGGAGAGAGTGTAGAAACTCTATTCATAAGAAAGGTGAAAACATTTAAACCTTGAGGATATGACCATCGGGGATCATATCCAAACATGGGTTAGGCCAAGGGAAATAGTATAATACCTTGAATGTAAAGGAGAGGTGGCCAACCTCTTGATCATCAAACATATTATTAGAATCCTGCATTGTTATTTAAAACTAGGAAGGAACAAAAATTGTTAAGAATATGTTATCCTTAAAAGAGTAATAAGAAATTTAAAAGGATAAGTAATTAGCTGGATATTACCAATTTTGGGGATCCTTGATCCTTTAAGGATACTTGATCCTTAGAGGATACTTGATCTTGATCAGAAAAAGTATTTCTGAGGTGTATGGCATTCCTTGCTCTTGGTAACCTGTTGCCTTCCATTGTGAGCAAATGGTATGCTCCATTTCCTTCCTCCGACTCAATCTGATAAGGTCCTTCCCATTTGGGTGCTAACTTTCCATCAGTCGGATTGGTAGTATTTTGGAAGGCTTTCCTCAAAACTAAATCTCCTTCTTGAAATCTTCTGATTCTTATATTCTTGTTGTATGCCCCAGCTACCTTTTGTTGATAAGCTGCCATTCTGATCTTGGCTAGGTCTCTGAGTTCTTCATTAGTATCCATGTCTTCAAGAAGGATCTCTTCGTTGGCTTCAGGATCACGGATGCTCGTTCTTGCTATAGAAACCACCATCTCTGTTGGGATTACTGCTTCTGATCCAAATACCAATGAAAAGAGTGTTTGGCCTGTTGCATTCTTTGGTGTTGTCCTGTCGGCCCAAAGAACATATGGTAGTTCCTCGGCCCACTTTCCCATCTTGGATCCTAGATTTTTCTTTAAATTGTTGATAATGATTTTGTTGCTAGACTCCGCTTGACTATTAGCTTGAGGATGCAGTGGTGTTGAAGTAATCATCTTTATGCCCCAGTTTTCACGAAAGTTAGTTGTTCTTTTCCCAATAAATTGGGAACCATTATCACATATAATCTCAGAAGGAATACCAAACCTAGTTATAATATTACTTTTAATAAAAGATATAACTTCCCTTTCTAGAACTTGTACGAATGCTTCTGCTTCAATCCATTTAGAGAAGTAGTCCGTCATGGCAAGCATAAAGACCTTTCCACCTAGTGCCTTTGGTAGCTTACCAACAATATTCATTCCCCATTTCATGAAAGGCCATGAAGAGGATATAGGATACATTGGTTCTGTTGGTTGATGAAGGTTATTTGCATGCCTTTGGCAGGCATCACACTTCTTCGAATACTCTACTGCATCCTTCTTCATAGTCGGCCAAAAGTATCCAGTCCTTAGTATCCTGGAGAATAATGTTCTTCCCCTGTGTGGTTGCCGCAATCTCCTTCGTGAAAATCCTTAAGTACCTCCTGGATTTCAGGATCCTTGATGCACCTCAAGTATGGACCTGCAAGAGATTTTCTGTATAACATATAATCTAATAAAATATATTGTGATACCTTGAGTTTGAAGGATTTTAGATTCTCCGTAGCTGGGATCTCTCCAGTTTGAATTTACTTTTTGATTGGGAGGATCCAGGATCCTTGGCTGGCTGAGGATAATGGATCCCAAAGTACAATCTGCTTATCACTTGTTAGTTCTCCAACTTCTTGCTCTCCTATTGCTGGCAAGAGTATATGGATAATTGGGATCTTCGAATCTTCTGGAATTTTCAAGGATGAGGCTAAATTTGCTAAGGCATCTGGCCCAGCGTTTTCCTCTCTTGGTACATGTAGTATACTAAACATTTCGATGGATTTTGCCAATTCCTTCACAATATCTAGATATTTGATCATATATTCACCTTTCACGGTATAAGAACCATCAAAGTGGTTAGTTATAAGTAAAGAATCTATATAAACTTGAAGATACCTGATCCTCATGTTCAAGGCTAAAAGTAAACCTGCAATGAGTGCCTCGTACTCTGCCTCATTGTTGGTAGCTTGAAATGCACATGCAATGGACTTGGGTATTATGTCCCCCTGTGGCGATTTCAGTAGTATGCCCAAACTTGTTCTCTTACATTGGATGCTCCATCTGTGAAGAGGATCCAAGGATCCTTGGTTTCTTCTAGTTGTTGTACTTCTAAATCAGCTTCCTTTTGCATGTCACTGCTGAAATCCTCCACAAAGTCTGCTAGTGCCTGTGATTTGATAACTGTTCTAGGCTCATACTGAATATTGTATGCACTCAGCTTTACAGTCCACTTAGCCATCCTACCTGACAATTCTGGTTTTTTGATAACATTCTTAACAAGATAATTAGATCTCAAAATAATAGTATGAGTCTCAAAATAATGTCTTAATTTAGTAGAAGCCATAATTAAAGCAAGGATTAACTTTTCTAAATGAAAATACCTGGCCTCTACGTCTAAAAGACTCTTACTTACATAATACACTAGATGTTGTTCACCCTCATGATCCTTGACGAGGACGACACTTACTGCATTACCTGAGACAGCTAAGTATAGATATAAGGATTCTCCTTCCACAGGCTTCATCAGAGCTAGAGCTGAGGATAAGTAATCCCTCAAGGCTGTAAGTGTAGCTTCATGCTTTTCCGTCCACTCAAATTTCCAATTCTTTCTCAGAATGTCATAGAAGTCTTCGCATTTCTCGGAAGATCTTGAGATGAATCTGTTGAGAGCGGCTATTCTTCCCGTGAGCCTTTGGAGATCCTTGACATTTGCAGGCGACTTTAGGTTGATTGTGGCTTCAATCTGTTCTAGGCTTTCTTCAATTCCTCTTTTAGTCACCATATATCCCAGAAACTTTCCAGCCTTAACACCAAAGTGGCATTTTGACGGGTTCAGTTTCATGTTATACTGGTCAAGGATTTTGAAAGCTTCTTCAAGATCCCTAAGTTGATCCTCAACCTTTTTGGACTTCACCACCATGTCGTCTATATAGACTTCCATGGCTTTGCCCAACTGATCCTTGAACATCATGTTGACCATTCTTTGATGTGTTGCCCCTGCATTTCTTAGTCCAAATGGCATAGCAATATAACAATATATTCCGGTGGGAGTCATGAATGCGGTATCCTCTTGATCAGATGGTTCCATCTGAATTTTTTGAGATCCAGAGGAAGCATCCATGAAGGTAAGCATTTCATGTCCCGCCGTGCATCCACCATGGAGTCTATATGTGGTAATGGGAAAGGATCCTTGGGATATGCCTTGTTTAAATCTGTAAAATCAACGCATACCCTCCACTTTCCATTCTTTTTTGAAACTACAACCACATTAGCCAACCATCGAGGATATTGAACCTCTCTTATCATGCCGGCCTTAAGAGGTTTTTCAACTTCTTCTTGTATGATCTTGTTCCTCTCAGGAGCGAATTTTCATCGCTTCTGATGGATGGGTTTAATAGATAAATCAAGGCCGAGGTTATGAGTGATTACCTCATTTGAAATACATGTCATGTCTGAACGTTTAAAGGCAAAGGTAGATTTTCTTCGTTTTAGGAAGGATACCATATCCTTCTCAATCTCATCAGTGATACTGGATCCTAGGAACACCTTTACATCTGGATCCTCGGGGTCTAAGGATACTTCCTTTAAGTCTTTCTCCTGAGCTTCCAGCACGTCCCTAGGATGTTGTTGTGGTTGCTATGCTATAGTTTGCTTGGCTGTTGGCTTCATTGATGAATAATAATAATTCTTGGCCTCCACCTGGTCACCGTCTATCCTCACAACTCCCCATGGAGAAGGTATTTTGATGCATTGGTGATAAGTTGAGGCCACCGCCTTCATTCCATGCAGCCAGGGCCTGCCTAGAATAACATTGCAACAAGAAAGGTTATCAATAACACAAACTTTTTTATGTGAATTTAACCCGTCAATATAAATTGGAAGGTTGATGTCCCCCAATATCTTCTTGGTTTCTCCACTGAAACCGACTAGCACTGATGTTCTAGGGACGATCTTGGAATCTGGAATGTTCATTTTCTTAAGGACATCATGCTGGATGATGTTGACCGATCTTCCACCGTCAACTAGGATCCTGCGTACATTATGGTTAGCAATAAATAAAGTAATAATCAAACCGTCATGGTGAGGATCCTGGATGCTTAGTTTGTCTTCCTCATCGAAGAAGATCCTTTTGTCTGTCGTCAAAGTGGTGGTACTATTGGTCGGTCCCCATTGTCCGACTTGATTTCTTTGGCGAGCCTTTTTGCTGCGGAGAAGGAAGTTCCACATATGTCAGACCCTTCATAGATGAAGTTGACCATTCGTACATCCGGTTCACCCTGGTGAGGATCCTGGATACTCTGATCGAAGAATATTCTCTCATCAGTTATTTGAGTAGTAAGGATGAGTGGCCTTCTTTCATCGTCCAACTTGAATTCTTCTTTAGGATAAGATGTTTGAAATATGTCATAGCCTCTGGAGACGAAGTTGATCACGTGAGTATCTGGTGGTCTTGGCGTTGCTTTTTGTGGAGGATCTTCTGGATCCTGGATCCTGGATTTCTTCCTTCCTAAAAGTTCTTTAAAGTGACCCTTGCTTAGGAGGTATCCAATTTCCCTCCTCAGGCCAATGAATTCTTCTGTCATGTGGCCAAAATCTTTGTGGAAGGCACACCACTTAGACTTGTCTTTGAAGGTAGTAGTCATCTCATTCTTTCGGGGATACCTTGCTTTCTCCCCTAGATCCTTCATGGCACAAATCAAGCCATGGGTGTCTACGGAGAAACAATACTCGGATTCATCATCTTCTTATTCGACTGCTAGTACGTTTTAATTGTTGAACATGTTGTACGGCTTTGAGTTATTGTTCCTGTATGAGGATCCTTCATTCTTATCAGTGAATTCTTGTTTTATCTGAGCCCCCAATCTTTCTTGGATCCTTTTGTCATCTTCTAGCCGTATAAACCTTAGTGCTTTGTTCCTTACTTCATCTAGAGACCTACAGGGTGTCATCACAAGATCATCATAAAAGGGGGAGCCCCTCATATTGAAGTCTTCAACAGCAGTAGCCATGTCAAGATTAGGGATTTCCAGAGCTTCCCTGCCAAACCTCGTGACGAAATCCCTAAGGGATTCATCACTTGGTTGGACAACTCGGTATAAATCATTAGTTAACTTCTTAAATTTCCTGCTACAGGAAAATTGACTGTTGAACAAGTTAACTAAATGTGAAAAAGAAATAATTGAAAAGGAGGAAAACTTAGCAGCCATTTTAATGTTGATCGTATTAGTGTGGATCCAAAGCCTTTACACAAGCAGGCTTTCTTGAATCTCTCAGGAATGGGGTTGATTTCCATCCTTTCTCTGTATTGTGCCACATGTTTGTTGGAATTACGTATGCCCGAGACACATACTTATACTAATGTGGCTAACTGTGTTTGATCCAAGTCGGGTCATACCCAATAACAAGCTAGACAACACCAAATGTATTCTTTAATGATTTGATCATTTAAACGAATACCGAACACTAAGTGTTTAGAAAATTGGTTTTCTAAACAAACACACTTGATAATTTAAATAAATTATCTGGATAATTTATTTATATAAATTAATTATTTAATTGGTTAAATAATTAAGATAGCATGTATGTTTTATAAAATTAGTTTTATAAAATATGAGATGGAGATGTTTTAAATGTTAAAAACACAAAACAAAAAAAAAAAAAAAAAAAAAAAAAGGAAAAACAAACAAACCGGCCACCCATGTGGGGTGGTGGTTTTACCCAATCAAACTCTTTGGTTCCTTTTTAATCCTCCATTTTCCCATACATGCATTTTGGGTCTTGTGTTTTGTTATTATTCAAGAGTTGAATCAAGTCTAAAACACTCTCTTTTCTCTCTCAAAACTCACGGCCATATTGGCTAAAAATTGGGAGTCTTGTGAGCTTGTTTAAGTGTTCATAAATCCTAGCAATCAAATTGGTGTTGTCACAAATAGCTTGGGGTATCACTATCTTGAGGTCTTCTTCTTTGGAGGCTTGCCATTCATCCACCATCATCTTCAATATCTTACTTATTCTTCTAAAGGTAGAAGAAGGTACATTTACATTTTGTGAGCATATTGTTCTTGTAATTTTGATCCTTGTTCATTGGGTTTTGATTTTAACATAATGGTATGTTCATAACTAGATTTAAAATCTAAGCTTCCGTTGCGTTTTCTAGTTAAATATGGTTAACTTGACTTTGATAAACTTGTATAAAACCCAACAATGGCATCAAGAGCCGGTTACAAGGACTTATGCTCCTTGCATGTTCATAGATTTCGGGTTTTTCATGGGTGAAAAAGGGTCCGAAATTTTGGTGGATTTTACCCCATGGTTTTGTAAGATCTTGACATGCATGCAAAGATCTTAGGAAACCATTATTAACATTTGGATGTTGAAAATAAAAAAAAATATATATAAAAAAATTTTTTGGGCCGTAGCCTCTTGGGGGGGGGGGGGCCGATTTTTTTTTGGGGTTTTGGGCATTGGTTGCTTAGGTTGCATGCTTAGAACATTTGGTATGTTTGGATGTGTCATAACCGAAACCGAGACCTTGGATGTGTTGATTGTTGTTTGTGTATGTTGGTTATATTTATTATTCAATATGGTTGTAATAATTCATATTTTAGGCTTGTGTAATTTATTTATTCATAAGTTGGTATGTAATAAATAGATTAGTTGCATTTTCTTTGTTTTAGAAAAATATGTATTAGGATACATTTTGTAAAAATTGAAGATGCAAGAATTGGTGGATTTGGGCCTTGGACCAAATTTTGGGCTTGTTGGGCCTCACCGGCCCATCATGGGATTCAAGCCCATTAGGCCCATAAATTTCACTCTTGGGCCCAAGAAGACTTTTGGGAGTTTGGAGCCCATTAACAAGCCCAACAAGAACACAACAACTTGGAGAGGATACTTGAAGCATTTGGATGCAAGATCAAGTGGGAGTCAACATTCCATCCTTGTGTCATGTTTTGTCCCTTAGGTGTGACTTATGACCTATACTTGTTTCGGCTAACAAGTATGGTCAAACTTAGCGGTTCTCGGTTATGACTATATTTTGCATGTATTTGCTTGGTTGTTTGTTTTACTTATTGTAATGTGTGGTTGATAGATATTAGGATATCCAAACCGTCACATAGGAACGACAACAAGCATAAAATGGGTTCTAATATATATTTGGTAATATCGCGTCAATTAGTTTAATTAAATGGGTTTATTAAAACTAAGCGATTACTCACATATAATAAAATTGGTTTTATTATAACTTGAACCTTGAAAATTGGTTTTCAAAATCGCCATATTACTAAATGCATGTTAGGATATGGCATAATGTTTTTCAAACTAGAATATTGGAAAACTTAAAATCCCTTTTTCATAATAACCAAGGAAACAAGTCTAACACCATCCTTTTGTATAAACACTTAACGTATTAGGAAACTTTTAATGGGATATAGGTCACCTAACCATTTTGAGCAAACTAATATACTTAGGGTAATATTAACATATTTGTGGGATAAAGGTCACCTAACCACTTGTATGTTAATCTTACATGTTTATACAAGTAGGACGACTTGAATTGGAAACCATGTGATAAAGGTCACCTAAGCATGGGGTCCAATGGTGTTGATGGGATAAACATGCCAACACGAAATAAGGATTTCGAATGGTCCCATACCTCTAGAAGTTGCAAAGGGTTGCAATTGTCAAGGTTGACTACCTTGTTAAATCAAATAACGGGATAAAGGTCACCTAACCGAAATTTGATTTATCGTTGGATTCTAGAATTTAATTATTATTTTAAAATTTGGAATAAAAGGGTATTAATAATTAAATTGTTTATAATACTAAAATAAAACTTTGTTAAATTTTGTAGATGGCCGCTAACAATGCAAACACCTCTACCCATAACACCCGTAACCTATCCTTAAGAACCATCCTTGAAAAGGATCGTCTAAACCATAATAACTTTATGGATTGGTATCGCAACTTGAGAATAGTTCTCAAACAAGAAGAGATATCATATGTCTTAGACGATCCCATTCCCGACGAGCCTAACGTGGAAGATGAGGAGGCTTATTACGATTGGGTTAAGTACACCAAAGATTCGGTGCAAGCCTCTTGCCTCATGTTGGGAACTATGATTCCCGAAATCCAAAAGGATTTCGAGCATCATGGGGCATACGACATGATAACTCAATTGAAGGAAATGTTCCTTCAACAAGCTAGAGCGGAACGTTTCGAAACGGTTCGAGCGTTTCATGCATGTCGTATGGAGGAAACCCAAAGCGTCTCATCTTATGTCCTAAAGATGAAAAGCTACATTGAAAAGCTTCGTAGGTTGAATTGTCCCGTCTCTAATGAGTTGGCTACGGATTTGATCCTCAACTCTTTGACCAAAAGGTTTGAAACCTTTGTCATGAACTATAACATGAACGGGTGGGACAAAAGCATTGGTGAGCTTCACGCAATGCTAAGAACGGCCGAAGCGGGAATGGGTAAAAGGGTTTTACCCGTTCTAACAATCAATGAAGGCAAAAGGGGACATAACTCCAACCCCAAAGCAAGTGTTGCTAAGGGCAAGGGCCACGTCCAAGGAAAGGGAAAGAGGAAAGCCATCACGCCCTACAAACCGAAGGAAAAGAAGCAAAAGGTTGCGACGCAAGATCCATGCTTTGAGTGTGGAGAGATAGGTCATTGGAAAAGAAATTGTCCGACCTATCTCAAAGCGTTAAAAGATAAGAGGGATGCGGAGCAAACCTCAGGTATTATCTTTACTATATATGTTGAACTAAATGTTATTTCTTCAAATACATGGGTACTTGATACCGGATGTGGAACTCACATTTGCAATTTGTTGCAGGGGTTCAAAAGAAGTAAGCAACTCAACAAAGGGGACATTAGTCTCTTTATGGGCAATGGAGCAAGAGTTGAAGTCCAAGCTCAAGGAGACTACATGTTAAAGCTTCCAAGTGGTTTGGAAGTAATTTTGAAAAATGTTTTGTATGCTCCTAAGTTAAGGAGAAACATTATTTCCGTGTCCCTTTTAAAACAATGTGGCTTTGATCTTAAGTTTATTGATTATGATATTCATGTTTTGATGAATGGCATATTTTATTTTAAAGCTATACCCATGAATGGTATATATGAAATAGATCAAAGTGGTATGTCACATAGTAGTTCAATGTATAATGTCAACACCAAGAAACTCAAGAAGGACTTGGGTGATTCCTATCTTTGGCATTGTCGCCTTGGACATATAAGCAAGAATCGCATGCAAACTCTTCGCAAGAGTGGTATTCTAGAAACCAATGAGTTTGATTCATTTGATGTATGTGAATCTTGTTTACAAGGCAAAATGACAAAGCAACCCTTTAATAAGACTTTTGAAAGGTCAAAAGAATTATTGGGTATCATACATTCGGATGTATGTGGTCCTTTTAGACCAATGACTAGGAATGGTGAAAGATACTTCATTACCTTTATTGACGATTATAGTCGATATGGTTATGTGTACTTAATGAAACACAAAGATGAAGCTTTTGAAATGTTCAAAGACTTCAAAGCTGAAGTAGAAAGACAACTCAAAACCACAATCAAAGTACTTCGTAGTGATAGAGGAGGTGAATACCTAAGTGGTATTTTTCAAGATCATCTTAAGAGTTGTGGAATTATTTCACAACTTACTCCACCTGGAACACCACAACATAATGGTGTGTCTGAAAGGAGAAATCGTACCCTATTAGATATGGTTCGATCAATGATGGCTAGAAGCACTTTACCTCTATCATTTTGGGGCTATGCTTTACTTTCCGCTGTTCGCATATTGAATATGGCTCCAACCAAGAAAGTGGAGAAGACACCTTTTGAAGTATGGCATGGAAAGGCTCCATCGCTATCATTCTTAAAAGTTTGGGGTTGTGAAGCTTATGTAAAGCAATACACCCCAAACAAATTAGAAGTCCGATCCACTAAGTGTATCTTTATAGGTTATCCTAAAGATGATTTAGGATATTACTTTTACGATCCTAGTGAGCAAAATGTTATTATTGCTCGAAAGGGTAAGTTCTTGGAAACTAAGTTCCTTGAGGAAGGAACTAATAGTAGAACAGTGAAATTTGATGAGGATCAAGAATCACAAGATGATACACAATTGGTTGATACTAGCACTCAACAAGAGGTTGTTGAAAGTGATCAAGTGGTTGATCAAAACACACAAAACGTTCGCAGATTTGGTAGAGTTAGCAATCCACCCGAAAGATATGGATTTTTTGTAGAAGGTTGCTACGTGGTAGATTCGGATGAACCAACCACATACCGTGATGCAATGTCCAAGAATGATTGTGACAAATGGCTTGAAGCCATGAACGTTGAGATGCAATCCATGTATGACAACCAAGTTTGGGAATTGGTTGAACCACCACTCAACTCCAAAGCTGTTGGAAGTAAGTGGGTTTTCAAAAGGAAAACTGATATGCATGGAAACTTGGATACTTATAAAGCAAGACTTGTAGCTAAAGGTTTCACTCAAACTCAAGGGGTTGATTATGATGAAACTTTTTCGCCTGTGGCAATGCTAAAGTCTATTAGGATATTATTTGCCATAGCTGCACATTATGATTATGAAATCTGGCAAATGGATGTCAAGACCGCTTTCCTAAATGGATATCTTGAGGAAGATGTCTATATGGTTCAGCCTGAAGGTTTTGTCGATCCAAAACATCCTAATAAAGTATGCAAGTTAAAGAAATCAATCTATGGATTGAAACAAGCATCTAGAACTTGGAATCATCGTTTTGATGAAGAAATCAAAAGTTTTGGATTCATCAAGAACGCTGATGAGGCTTGTGTGTATAAGAAAGCTAGTGGGAGTATAATTACCTTCTTAGTATTGTATGTCGATGACATTCTACTATTTGGAAATGACATTCCAACCATGGAAAGCGTTAAGGCTTGGCTTGGAAGTAGATTTTCCATCAAGGATCTTGGTGAAGCTGCCTATATTTTGGGAATAAAGATCTATAGGGATAGGTCAAGGCGCTTGATAGGTTTGAACCAAAGTACATACATTGATAAGATCTTGAAAAGGTTCAAGATGGAAAACTCCAAGAAAGGTTTTGTACCTATTCAAAGAGGGACCATATTGAGTTCAGCTCAATGTCCAAGCTCAAAGGGTGAGCAAGACATGATGAAACAAATCCCATATGCTTCTGCTATAGGATCCATCATGTATGCGATGATATGTACTAGACCGGATGTATCATGCGCTTTGAGCATGACAAGCAGATACCAACAGAATCCAGGAGACAGTCATTGGATGGCTGTTAAGAGCATATTGAAATACCTTAGGAGGACTAAGGATATGTTTCTGATATATGGATCTGGTGAGGAGGAACTCGCTATAAAAGGTTACACGGATGCGAGCTTCCAAACTGATCGAGATGATTCTCGATCACAATCTGGGTATGTGTTCACTCTTAATGGAGGAGCTGTCTCTTGGAAGAGCTCAAAACAGGAAGTGGTAGCATTGTCCACTACAGAATCAGAATACATCGCCGCTTCATTGGCAGCTCAGGAAGCTGCATGGTTGAAGAAATTCATTACTGATCTAGGGGTGGTCTCTTCCATTCAAGACCCTCTAGAAATCTTTTGTGACAACGAGGGTGCGATTGCACAAATCAAGGAACCTCGTTCGCACCAAAAGACTAGACACATAGAGCGGAGATTCAACTACATAAGGGATGAAGTTGAAAAGGGAAAGATATGTATTCGCAAAGTTGGAACTGATCAAAATCTTGCGGATCCATTCACGAAGCTCCTAGAAAGACCGAAACATGAGCGTCATGCGAGTGGCTTAGGACTTCGATATTCTAGTAATTGGATTTGATCTATTTTGTATTAAAGTTTAAAAGACTTTTGTAATTTAACTCTTTTATATGATTATGGAATCTTGAGTTAAATTCTAAATTTTGCATGTTTAATCCATGAATAAGTTATCTTATTCTAAAAGTCCGTAGTCGATCACATTTGTGGGAACAAATATGAAGCAAGACTATTATGAACTAGGATTGGTAGATATTCATAAGGAATGAATATGGAGCATAGGATTGCTGCCAAAGTTCATAGATATTTGTGGGATACAAATATTGGACTGACCCGCTCTCAATATTACTACATGGAGTCGATTGACTTGATCATTAGTAACCTTGAGTAAAGGAGAATTTCATATTATCCTTAGACCTGAGATGTATATTGGGTCTTGATTTTCACCGAGTATTACACTTTGACTCTCCCCTTCGCTATTCGTAAAAGATGGTACATAAGGATGAGCTCAGGTGGAGTATAAAGTGATAGTGAGAGGCGTATACAGTCAAGACGGAATTTGTTCCTCTTATGTGTTGAGAGTTTAGATGTCTAAGGCCTGATAAAGTTGAATTGTAAAGAGAATGATCACCTATGTCTCTTAGATTCAACATGACATCTAGTAACAAAGGGATATAATGATAGATTCACCTAAATCATATCAAGTAAGGGACTTGAAGGGATGATGTTATTGAATGGCACTTCGTCAAACACATTAGGGGTGGTGAACTGTTGTTAGGCGGTATTCACCACTTGCATTAATTTTCTATGTATCTCGTGCAAGTGGGAGATTGTTGGAATTACGTATGCCCGAGACACATACTTATACTAATGTGGCTAACTGTGTTTGATCCAAGTCGGGTCATACCCAATAACAAGCTAGACAACACCAAATGTATTCTTTAATGATTTGATCATTTAAACGAATACCGAACACTAAGTGTTTAGAAAATTGGTTTTCTAAACAAACACACTTGATAATTTAAATAAATTATCTGGATAATTTATTTATATAAATTAATTATTTAATTGGTTAAATAATTAAGATAGCATGTATGTTTTATAAAATTAGTTTTATAAAATATGAGATGGAGATGTTTTAAATGTTAAAAACACAAAACAAAAAAAAAAAAAAAAAAAAAAAAAGGAAAAACAAACAAACCGGCCACCCATGTGGGGTGGTGGTTTTACCCAATCAAACTCTTTGGTTCCTTTTTAATCCTCCATTTTCCCATACATGCATTTTGGGTCTTGTGTTTTGTTATTATTCAAGAGTTGAATCAAGTCTAAAACACTCTCTTTTCTCTCTCAAAACTCACGGCCATATTGGCTAAAAATTGGGAGTCTTGTGAGCTTGTTTAAGTGTTCATAAATCCTAGCAATCAAATTGGTGTTGTCACAAATAGCTTGGGGTATCACTATCTTGAGGTCTTCTTCTTTGGAGGCTTGCCATTCATCCACCATCATCTTCAATATCTTACTTATTCTTCTAAAGGTAGAAGAAGGTACATTTACATTTTGTGAGCATATTGTTCTTGTAATTTTGATCCTTGTTCATTGGGTTTTGATTTTAACATAATGGTATGTTCATAACTAGATTTAAAATCTAAGCTTCCGTTGCGTTTTCTAGTTAAATATGGTTAACTTGACTTTGATAAACTTGTATAAAACCCAACAATGTTCTTCAGGATCAGTGGTCCCATCGTAAGTCTTCATGTTGGGGGTTTGGAATCGCTTCGGGATTTCAGCGTCACAGATAGGCGGAGAAAATCTGGATAATTTGTGGCTTCCTTCAGGTATCTCGGGGATTGGTCGTATCACCCCATGAACACTGGATATCATATCCTTGAGCTTCTGTAGTTCCTTGGCCATAGCTTGGTTGATACCTACATCCTGCATAGAACCACGAAGGTTGGCATCTAAGGATAAAGGATCATACAAATTACCTATTTGTTGGACGAAGGTTGGCATCTCGGATGAGTATCTGGGATAAGAAGAGTCAGCGATAGGAGTTGGACCACCCGACGCGATAGTCTGCATGGGAATGAAATCTCCTTCATGGACTTAGGAGGATCATTGATGTTGGACTCCTGACAATCCTGGATTCTAATAGAAGGACCCTTGAGGTTGGGAATTATAGGATCCTTGATGATATAATCCAGAGGATCCTGGTTGAAGAATGGGTCATCCTTGTTAGAAGTGTGAGGATCCTTGTGTTTGTTGACCCACGGACCCCTGTTGAAGGACAGATGATCCTGGCTGAAACAGTGAGGATCCTTGAGTCTGTTGACCCATGGATCCTTGTTGAAGGATAGATGATCCTGGCTGAAACAGTGAGGATCCTTGAGTCTGTTGACCCATGGACCCTTGTTGAAGGATAGATGATCCTGGCTGAAATAGTGAGGATCCTTGAGTCTGTTGACCCATGGACCCTTGTTGAAGGATAGATGATCCTTGAGTGAACTAGGCCATGGATCCTGGACTGGTGGAGTCCAGCATCCTGGGTATCAGGGGAGTGTGATCCACCGCTGGCCTCTTAGTCTTCTTGAGATCTTCTATCTCATGAAGGATCCTTTGGTTGGTCTTGTTTTGCTGCTCCATGTATGCTTTAACCTGCGAAAACAAAGATGAAACATCATTGTTAGTTTTAACCACCGGGGTGGCAGTAGTGGTTCTCGAGCTCTGGAAGACTGGCAGTTGTGTCTTGCTTCCAGCAGCAGCAAGCCGTAGTGCTCCCGTGATTGGCGAAGGCATCGGCGGAAAAGTCCTTGATGGGAGAGGAACCGTAGATGGCATAGTTGATGAAGCAGACGTTGATTGAGAGGCCATTGATACTGATATGGGTATGAGAAGGTTGAAAATGATAGGAATAATATGGATTATAGCACCAATTGCCCAACGGTGGGCGCCAAATTGTTTTAGATAAAAATAAGCTAAGGATAATATATCCAAATCTGTAAAGTGAGGTATAGTGCTAACACGATAAGAGCGAATGTATAATCGAAATTTTGATGAACACAACGATTTGATCACGAGGGAAAAAATCCTTGATTATGATAATCTTACTTCAGTCAAAAACTAGCAAGGTAATTTTTGGTCGAATTGCTTCAGTCAAAGATTAACAATGTAATCCTTGGTCGGATGGTACATGATTATTATAATCTCCGGCACAAAAAACCATCGGACGGTGAAAACTATCACCCTCAAGTTTATTAATGGTAAAAAGATGATTACAAGTGTTGTGGAGTTGTTGATCAACGAATGCTATATGTGTGAGTACAAAATATCTTAGCAGCTAGAATACGTGTGTTTGTGTGTGGTCTAATGTTGATCACGACTCGGTGTATAAAGAAAAATACATATAGCTAACTAACAACTATGTCCTATAATCACGCTAGTCTTCCACTCTCTTCCATCGTGTTCTTTGACCACGTGCTAATAGCCGTTTAATGACGAAATAATCGGTAGACAAGGTCTAGGAGCCGTTGTGGTTACTTAAACATCAATCTCCACACGAAATCATTCAATAATAGACATGCTGAATAAGGATCCTGGATCCATACTCCATCTAGAGAATACTCCATAAGGATAATTGTTGCAAGCACGTCTTCAAGAATAACATATCTTGTCCTTAGTACTCAGTAATTGGTCCTGTCATTCTGCTACTTCTTCCACTGGCTTAGTCTTCAGTCTCAACCATGTGTTGCAGTGTCTTGTAGTGGAATATACAGCAAATTGGATCTTAAAGTCGTTATACCTGTCTAACACATCACCATACTAAACACAATCATTAGTAAACAAATAACGCCGAGGATCATTGATCCTTTATAACCTGCTACATATCTCAAAGATAATCTATCCATAAGATAGTTAAGGATTAAGGATCCTCAGCATAAAAATTCATGCCCTAACACTTGGGATGATCTCAGAGTCTGGTATGTTCATCTTCTGAAGATCATCATGTTGGATGATATTGACCTAGCTTCCACCATCTACCAGGATCCTGCGTACATAATGGTTAGCAATAAACAGAGTAACAATCAAACCGTCATGATGAGGATCCTGGATTCTTGATTTATATTCTTCATCAAAGAAAATCCTTTTGTCTGTTGTCAAATTTGTGGATATAACCCGGTCGTTCCCCATTATCCAACTTGGTTTCCTTAGCCAGTCTTTTAGCTGTGGAGAAGGAAATCGCATATGTCTGATCCTACAGAGATGAAGTTGATCACTTGGGCATCTGGTGGGGGCAGAGTTGCGTTTTGAGGAACCTCTTCAGGATCCTGGATCCTGGACACTTTTTCTTCCCAAAAGCTCTTTAAAGTGGCCCTTGCTCAGGAGGTATCCAATTTCCCTCTTCAAACCGATGCAATCATCCGTCATGTGGCCAAAATCCTCATGGAAAGCGCACCATTTGGATTTGTCTTTGAAGGTGGTTGACTTTTCGTTCTTTCGGGGCCACCTTGCCTTCTCCGCTAGATCCTTCATGGCACAAATCAAGCCATGAGTATCTACGGAGAAGCAATATTCTAAGATGCTGGGGAATCTTCATCATCATATCCTTCTTAAACAACTCGAACGTTTTGATTGTTGAATTTGGAGTACGGCTTCGAGTTGTTGTTTCTGTATGAGGATCCTTTATTCTTGTTAGAGGATTATTGCTTTGTTTGACTCCCCAGACAATCCTGGATTCTCTTGTCATCTTCCAACCATATAAATCTGAGTTCCTTGTTTCTGACTTCATTTAAGGTCCTGCAAGGAGTCATCACAAGATCATCATAAAAGGGGGAGCCCCTCTGAAGTCCAATCTTGAATGTTTCAACAGCAGTAGCCATGTCAAGATTAGGGATTTCCAGAGCTTCCCTGCCAAACCTTGTAACAAAATTCCTAAGGGATTCATCACTAGGTTGGATAACTCGGTATAAATCACTAGTTAACTTCTCAAATTTCCTACTACAGGAAAATTGACTGTTGAATAAGTTTACTAATTGCGAGAAAGAAGTAATTGAAAAGGGTGGAAGACTTAGCAGCCACTTTAATGCAGATCCTGTCAGTGTGGATCCGAAGCCCTTGCACAAACAAGCTTCTTTAAGTCTCTCAGGAATATGATTGATCTCCATCCTTTCCCTATATTGTGCAACGTGCTCCTTAGGATCTGTGGTCCCATCATAAGTCTTCATGTTGGGGGTTTGGAATCGCTTCGGGATTTCAGCATCACGGATAGGTGGAGCAAATCTGGATAACTTGTGGCTTCCTTCTGGTTTCTCAGGAATTGGACGGACCACCCCCGGACACTAGATATCATATCCTTCAGATTTTGTAGTTCCTTAGCCATAACTTGGTTGATACCTGCATCCTGCATGGAACCACGGTTATCAAGAGTTACCTCTTTGCTGGGTGAAGGTTGGCATTCCAGATGAGTGGTTGAGGTAAGAGGTATCTACTACTGGAGTTGGTCCACCCGAAGCTACAGTCTGCATGGGGATTATATCTCCTTCATGGACCTCTGATGACCTTTGATGTTGAACCCCTGAGGATCCTTAATCCTGGAAGAAGGATCTTTGACTGGGGTTGAAGGATCCTAATGGTTGAGAGTTTAAGGATCCTAGTTGAAGATACACTCCTGAGGATCCTGGTTGAAGGATGGATGATCCTTGCGGGAAAGTTGGGGATCCTTGAGCTAGTTGACCCTGGACCCCGGTTGAAGGATAGATGATCCTTGATGGAAGTATGAGGATTCTTGAGTTTGCTGACCCATGGACCCTTGTTGAAGGATAGATGATCCTTGAGTGAACTGAGCCAAGGATCCTGGAGTGGTGAAATCCATCATCCTAGGCATCAAGGGAGTGTGATCCTCCGTTGGCCTCTTAGTCTTCTTGAGATCTTCTATCTCACGTTGGATCCTCTGGTTGGTCTTGGTTTGCTGCTCCATATATGCTTTAACCTGCGAAAACATATTAGAAATGTCATTGTTAGTACTAACCACCGGAGTGGCAGCAGTGGTTTTTGAGCTCTGGAAGAATGGTATTTGAGTCTTGTTCCTAGCAGCAGTAGCTCATGGTGCTCCCGTGATTGGTGGAGGCATCGGCGGCAAGGTCCTTGATGAGAGATGGCATGGTTGATGAAGCAGGGGTTGGTTGAGAGGCCATTGATAGTGATATGGGTATAAAAAGGTTGAAAATGTTAGGGTATTTTCTAGATTATAGCACCAATTGCCCCACGGTGGCGCAAAATTATTTTGGATAAAAATCTGCTAAGGATAATGGATCCAAATCCGTAAAGTGAGGTTAGTGCTAAATTGATAACTATGAATATATGAACGAAATTAAGATGAACACCGTCATTGTTGCGAGGAAAAACCCTTTGATCTTGTTCAGATAAAAAGAAAAAAACCCCGAGTGATGTCAACTAGTCGATCATCAATTTATTAATCACAAAAAAGGGTTACAAGTGTTTAGAGATTGTGATTGATGTTACAAAGTAAGATAGTGTGTAGAGAGAGTTAATGAATATGCTCTAGTGTGTGTGAGAGTACAAGTGTGTTCCTTATCTATCATATCTCGATGTTTATAAAGAAAATACATTCAACAACTAGTCCTAATTTTCATCCGCTATTCTACAACTCCTCCAACGTTCATTGACCACGTGCTGGGAGCTTCCAGTAGCGAAATTTAAGGTAGACCAAGTCACAAAGTCGTTACTTCTGTTGAATAATAACCTACACACGTAATGCAATTGTTAATAATACTAACCTCTGAGGATCCTTAATCTTCGACATAACTCTGGAGCTCTTCAGGAGGATAACTGATCCAGACATATCTTCAAGGATAATATATCCTCAGCAGAGAAAATATCAGTCCTAACAGAAAGATACAATCAAAACAAGCAGACCCCACACAGATTATGCAAAGCCTAACTTCTCCTAATCACATTTTCATGCCAGATTATTCACATAATCAAAATTCATATAATCAAAACATCAGATAAGCACTTGTCGGTCCTGATTATATCTTTTAATCACTATGTCGTAACCCACACAATTTGTATCGACAAGAAGGTTAACAACTTGCTAAATTAGGAAAGAACAATAGTTATGTTAATGGCAGAATCACTAACATACTAAATGTTGCTAACATGACACAAAGGTAACAAACACACACTGTAACTCAAAAGATTTCCATTGATATATAATATGTCAAAAACAAAAGGAAATCGAATAGGGTTTCAGAATGGAATATTTTATCCGTACGAGATAAAGACAGCAGTCACAATCAATATCAGGTGAAATGTCTAGGTGTCCTAAGTTGTGTTAGTCGTGCCCTAAAATATTCCTTTTATAAGCCTGCCCTGACATCTGACATTCCATATCTGGAAACCCTAATCATTCGTACATAATTAAAGCAATAACAATAAATTCTAAGTATAAAACAAGTCTTCGAGCAAGCTTTGCAGCTTGTATCATTTTCGAGCATATTTGGTAACCAATAAGTGTGATGGTAAACAGTTCTTCAGGCAGACTTTACTTAGAGTATTTTCCATAGAAAATATTATCCTAGCAGACTTCAATCCTCTTGACCATATCAAACTTTGTTTGATATAATCTCACTAGCAAACTTGTTCTTCAGGAATCCCTCTACTATGTGTTAATGATAACTTATTCAGCAAATCAAAGTGTGCTGGTAACACTGTAGCTTTGCTAGGAGTTGAACCTTGCTCGGTAGAAGTCTTTAATTTTTTTCTTGATAAACTTTCTTCAACCTTGCTGGGACTATTGTTTATTATGAATAAACCTTGCTAGATTTGACTTTTGCTTGGTTTTAGCCAAGGGTTTTCTAGGTTAACAAACCTTTCTTGACTTGAAGAACTACCTTGCTAGACAAAGTGAACCTTTCTCGGTTTAACACTTAAGAGGACTTCTAGAAGATAAATTTGCCTGGAAGGAAAAATACCTTGCTAGGATAAGTAAAACCTTGCTGGGAGGTCTTTGCTTGCTCGGAGTCCATACTTAGCACTTTCTTGAGAGGTTGAGAATTTCCAATCTCCTTTTAGCACTTTTCTCATCCCAACATACTTCCAAAGTGAAGTTTACTCGAACATACCTTGAAAGTGCAAAGTGTGCTTGAGGAAACTTTATGTGTTAAATTGAAAACAAAAGTTTGCTCAGAGCATACAGTGTGCTGGCAAGGTAAAGTTTGCTTGAAAAACTTTTGAAATATACAAGTATACTTGGAAAACACTTGGAATACTAAACAAAAAACAAGTGTGATCTAAGCATAAAGTTTTCTTTTAAACAAAGTTTACTCGAAAACACTTTCAATTTCAGAAAGTATCATGTAATTCAATCCAAATCTATGAAGTATGCTAGACAAACACAAATTTCAACTAAAACACCCAAGTTTACTCGATACAAGTATTTTAAAGCATATTCATACAAGTATCACGTATTCATAAAGTGTGCTTAATAAAGATAACCTTCTAAAAATCCAAGTTTACTCGAAAGTATATAATCATCAAAGTGTGCTTGATAATACATGAATAGTTCTTTTCAAAGCCAAGTAATCAACAAGTTTGCTCGAATGAGTTAAACTTCAAGTAAAAACACCTAAGTTTACTCGAAAGTTTGAAAACATCAAAGTTTACTCAAAATAACATATGTAGACATATTCAAGGTTAAAATGCAACTCTTTTTACTTAAACTTTATTTTAAACAATTTTTTCATTAAAGTTCAAAGTTTAAAAGCAAATGAAGCATAATGAGATCAAATTTCAGTTATATCATTCCAATCCTTTTTCTCGTTTATGAAAAGATCTCAACATGGGATCATATTGATTAAGTCGGCTTTCAATGCTTCATTCTCAGTATTATTATGACAGATCAGGCAGGTTAATAGCAGGTCTAGACTTAGCATGAATTTTATTACTTTGGTGATATGTTTAAGGTTCTTTTTACTGCATAATACAAAAATAGATAACACTTATTGTACTATGATGTCCTATATCTCTTCTCAAAGCTTATTTAGCTTTCCGCAGATGACCCCAAATAACTTCAACCCCTGATATTTGGTCAAAATATTTTTATGACAGATCATATAAATTTTCTTTATGGATTTTTCTTTTCAAAATTTTCAAACATATTGAGGTTGAACGTTGGACTTACATGTGACGCAATACGGACTTACTAGCCATCCATTCAAGGTGTTTAAGACTTATAATGATTCCCCCGCCTCTGTAGTTCTAGGATTAACCCTCATGTTTGCATTTCTTTCAAATTTTGTGAACATATATCAACTTTTGGTCGATGTTAAATTTTGCTCACATTAGTTCTTTGTCATATACATAAGATGTTTCATTATGGTGACCAAATACCAACAAGTTCGTGTATGACTGAGTAATCACTTTTCTGCCTATCATTCGGAGATATTTATCTTGAAACATGCATATTCAACAATGTATCTCCACATTAAGCTTAGCATTTTCATTATGTTTATATCACCTTAGTTTTTACACATCATGGAAAAGCAACCATACATATTAATGACTACACTAATAGTCTTTTTAGCCTATTAAATCCATATTACTGGCATAAATAATCAATCTAATATCATTTCCCAAATGTTGGATCAATTCTCATTGAAAACCTTTTAAGCTTCTACAAAGCGTAAACTGAATAATCTTATCATATCTCAACACCATCAACTTGATCTGTTTGTCAAAAAAATTTTGTAAAAACTCTTTTAAAAGATATTCATTGGAGCATACAAGTTTAACACAAAATCATAATTTTGACACAAGCGAAGAGTAACATATTCAAGAAAAATCAGAACACGAGTGACATGAATTAACACAAGCAGACTTAACATAATGTTCAATAAAGACTAATTATGCAAATTTTGTCTTGTCTAAACACATCATCATATCAGATTATCCAACATATTCAAAAATATCAGATAAGCATATAGATCATCATTTCAAATCATATGCAGACACACTTATCAAGATATTATCAACTGTTACTGAAATCAAACCTAAGCATCACATATACCTAAGTTACACATAATCTCATTCAAAGCACATACCAGTTAAGCGTAAACACAAATTCACATATCAAACACAACTCACTCATCAAGACCTTTCAAAAGATAGCCAGTTAGCACAATACGCACACATCATCAATCAGACTTCATCAGAGTTGATCATGCCTAATGCTTTTAACAGAAAGTGAAATCTTATCCTCTCTAGTGGCTTGGTGAACAAATCAGCCAAGTTGTCACTAGTGTCAACTCTTTACATTTCAATTAGACCTTTTTCACTACAGTCTCTAATGAAATGATGTATGATTTCAATGTGCTTTGTCTTAGAGTGTCGGACTGGGTTCTTAACAATTAACAAAGTAGCAGTATTATCAATGAAAATAGGAGTGTTCAAGTAATTCAAACCATAGTCCTGCAGTTGATTTTGAATTCAAAGACTTGTGCACAGCAGGCAGATGCAGCAATGTACTTAGCTTCAGCAGTAGAGATTGACACAGTTGTTTGCTTCTTGCATTGCCATGACACTAGCCTGTCTCCCAAGAATTGGCATATACCCGATGTAGACTTCCTACGCATGTTGCAGCCATCATATTCACTATCAGTATAAGAAAGTAGATCAAAGACATGGTTCTTTGGATACCATATCCCCAAATCAGGTTTCCCCTTCAAGTATCCAAAGATTCTCTTGACTGCAGTCATATGAGACATCTTTAGACATGATTGAAATCTTTCACAAACACACACAACAAACATATTGTCAGGCCTTGAAGCAGTCAGGTACATCAAAGATCCAATCTTTGCTCTATATTCATGTACATCAATAGGCTCCCCCTTTTTATCAGCTATCATCTTATCATGGGTGTCCATTGGAGTAGAAGCAGTCTTCAAGTCTTGACATTTGAACTGGTTCAAAATGTCTTGCACATACTTTGATTGACAAATGAATATACCATCCTTCTTTTGTTGAACTCGCAATCCAACAAAGAAATTCATTTCTCCCATTGAGCTCATGTAGTACTTAGACATCATCATTTCCTCAAACTCCAAACACATCTGTTCATTTGTAGACCCAAAGATGATATCATCAACATAAACTTGAAGCAAAAGTAAATCTCTTCCTCTTTTCTTGTAGAAGAGGGTTTTATCAATGGCTCCCCCGTGAAATCCATTAACAAGTAGTTTGTTTGACAACTCATCATACCAAGCTCTTGGAGCTTGATGTAGTCTATATAGAGCCTTGTTCAGTTTGTATACTCTATTAGGGTACTCAGGATCTACAAAACCTAGAGGTTGAGTGATATACACCTCCTCTTCTATTTTTCCACTGGTGCAAACACTTCCTCAAAATCAATTCCTTCTTTTTGTAAGCATCCTAGTGCAACTAGTCTTACTTTGTTTTTCATTATAATCCCTCTTTCATCCCTTTTGTTAACAAAAACCCACTTGGTGCCAATTTCATACTTTGCCTTTGCCCTATCCACAAGTTCTCATACTTGCAGATTTCTGAATTGAGCCAACTCCTCTTGCATTGCTTCTACCCAACTATTGTCTTTTAAAGCTTGAACAATGTTCTTGGGTTCAATTTGGGGTAAAAAGCGGGAGTACAAACAAATGTTTCCAGATTCGTAAGCACATCTTGTATCTATTTAATGAATGTTCCCAATGATGTTTTTAGCATGATTATTTCTTTCTACAAAGGAAGTTTATACAATTTGATCTGAAGAAATAGATGAATCAAGATTTGAATCATTAACATCGGGTTCTTCAATAATCAAATCTGATTCTGTTTGGTTCAAATCAGCAACCTCTTCAACATTTTGTTGAGATGTTGAAGCAATATCATTTTCAATGTCCAAATTTTGAAACAAGGTTTCAAAATTTGATTATATATTAACTTGTTCTTGATATTGCTGATATTCACGTTGCACTTCATTAATGACAAATTGCTCTTGATCTTGTGACAGATGAAGATTGTCTATTTGCTCAATTTCATCTTCAGATTCATCATTGGTTACTTTTTCAGTAAAAGGATATTCATTGTTCTTCTCAGCAACCTTTGATCATATTTTGTTTGAATCAACATTATGTTTTGATGTTTCTTCAGGGATACAGAGTATCATCAAAATTTTCAGGGTACAGCTTGAAAGATTTGATTAACTTTTCTATATCAAATAGCCATGTTGCTCCATCAACAGTGTTGAATTGACTTTCATTAAAAACCACATCTGAAGATTCAATCACACTCAAATGATCTTTCACATAGACTATATATGCCTTTGAGTGTGTGGAGTATCCAACAAAGAAACAATCCAAAGAATTGCATTGAAACTTGTTCAAGTAGTCCTTAGTATTCAACAATGAGCATTTGCAACCAAAAGGTTTGAGAAACTTGATGTAGGCTTTTCTTTAGAACAAAATCTCATAAGGAGTTATGTCTTGACTTTTGTTGAGAAAGACTATGTTCAGAACATAGCAAGAAGTGTTTATAGCCTCTGCCCAAAAAGTAATAGGCAAGTAAGCATATACTAACATCGTTCTTGCTGCTCCTATAAGTGTTCTGTTTCTTCTTTCAACAACTTCATTCTGTTCAGGTATTCTAGGGGCCCTAAATTGTTGAAATATTCCTTTAGTCTTGCAAAATTCATCCATTACCCCATTTTTGAACTAAGTCCCATTGTCACTTCTAATTTCTTCACCCTTACATCTAATTGATTCTCCATTATTGTTACACAACCTTTGATTAATTCAGCAGCTTCATCCTTGGAATTCAGAAAATAGACCCAAGTATATCTTGAAAAATAATCAATGATTACCAAGCAATATCTTTTCTTTCAAATACTAGGAACACTTACAGGACCAAAAAGATCCATATGAAGCATTTCCAGTACTTGTTCAATTGAGTTTGTAAGCTTTTCTTTGTGTGTTGATTTGTGTTGCTTTCCGTTTTGATATGAAATGCACTTGTCATCCAGCTTGAACTCCCTTGTTGGTAAACCAATGACATGTTCACCTTTAACATGTTTGTTCATGTTCTTTAAATTGACATGACAAAGTTTTTTGTGCCACAACTTTGTTTCATTTTTAGTGGCCTTTGATACAAAACAAGTATCACCTCTAGAAATGGCATCTTTCATTCTAAGTTCATATAAGCTTCCATTTCTAGGAGCCATCATAATAATCATATCAGGAGGAATTACAAATTCAGGTTTGAGGATGAAGCAATGAGAATCATCAAATCCAACCTTATAACCTTTATCACACATCTGTGATATGCTCAATAGGTTATATTGTAATTCTTTCACATAGAACACATTATCAAAAGACACTTTTTCTTTAGTGAGAATGCCTTTCCCCATAATTTTCCCTCCATTTTCATCACTCCCAAATGCAACTGGTGCTTCAAACTTTTCTTCATAATTTACCAGTAACCTCTTGTCACAGGTCATGTGCCTGGAACATCTACTGTCCATATACCATACATCATTCACTAGTGTGGACTGTTCCAGCACAAATTAAAGAGAAATGAATCAGTTAAGAGAAGAAATACAAGCTGAATCAGCTTGCAAATCATCAGCAACATTAACACTTGTTGCATTTGGTTTGGGGTCCTCATAAACAATTTCACATGAATCATCAGATTCATATCCATATTCAACCAAGTTTCCAATATAGGGAACTATGCTTGTGCATTCTTCAATGACAAACTCCCTTTTCTCAACTATTACTTGTGTTTGAACCCTTTGTTTCCACAAAAATCCATGTGGCTCAAACCCATGTTTCAGGAGAAATTTCTCATCACCATTTAGTTCTTTTGACTTTTTCTTCTTGAGCACATTCTTCTTAATTTTCTCTTCACATCTTGGTGACTTTTCAGACCCACCAGATTTTACTGATTTATAATCCACATTAGGGTTAATTATGATGGGTTATCTGTTCATTGAAGCTTTCTTCTTCTCAACAATTTCAGTCCTTTTCTTACTTACCTCTGTAACACTGTTCACTGGATCATCAAGCATCTTCATACCCTTGCCCAAATATTCATTAAACTTTTTCTTGAATTAACCAAAGTCTTGTACAAACTTTGTAGTGTCAGTGACATGAATTGGTTTGAAGATAAAACTATCATTACATGAATTAGTATGATGTCCATACACATCACAAATATTACACCAAACTTATCCTTTGAAACTTTCACTTGAGTTTCCCTTTTTAAACCTCTCACTTGGTCTTGGAGGATCACTCCAATAGTATTTGAGTAAAGAGACCATCATAGTTAATTAAGAAAGGTACAAATTCTTCAATCTTTATGTCTTGTCTCTCAACTTAACTTTGACAAAGGCTATCTTTTCAATCTGGATTGGTTTGTCATCTTTGTTGCTTCTAAATCTTGACTGTCTTCTTTCATATTCTTCCATGATTTCTACCTCTCCAATATCAAACAATTTTTTATTAGAAAATACAAGATAGACAGGAATGAATAGATCATCATTCCTCTTGGTTTCTTCTGTTTTCTTGTTCTCTTTGACATTATCCCTTCTTTGTGGCACTCTATATGTTGATCTTTCGTTGTTCTTCTTTGCCTTGAACCACCACAAATATCAAATGATTTGTGTTCTCTTCTCATTTGCTCATGATGCTTCCTCATCTTAGGAATTATCTTTGGCAGAAAAGGAAGCTTGTTCATTGGTTTCTGTTTGCCACTCTTTTCTTCTTTTAAACTTTCATTGCTTGAACTTTTATCACTTGAATCACTCAAGTTATCTCTATCAAATAAATCATCATCAAAGTCATATTCTGAGACTTGCACATAAATAGAGTTTTCAACCTTTGTTTCAACAGCCTTTATTACAAAATCACCCTTTTCATCAACCTCAACCAACTTGTAATTTTCAACAAACTCCTTTATATCATCAAGAACCTCTCTAAATTGTTTAAGGTAAGCATTTCTCTTTTCCTTATCCACTTTTAATGAGTAATTATCATTAAAAGGTGGAGGAAAAACTTTGTAATTATCCTCTTCCTTGATCTTTTTCAACTTACCACAAAAGTTTCCAGTTGACACTAAGTTCTTCAGAAAGTCTACTTCAACTTGAAGTTGAGTATTTTTCAACTTCTCATCAAGATACATTTCTTTAGTCTTGAATTTCAGTAACATATCTTGATTGAATGATGTAATTGTCCATACAATCTTGTTCAAAACTTTTGATTTTATTGTCATAGGTCACTTCACTCATTTCATACACATTAATAATGCTTTTTTTCTTAAAGCATTAACTTCTCAAATTACTAATTTCCATTTTCAAATAATCATTCATTTCAAGTAATTCAAGATTTATGAGATTTTAATGTACTTGAAATGAAGAGGACTCTGCTTCATTCCCTATCTTTGCCATGAATGCTACATTGGCTTTTCAATATCATCAGCTTGGTTGCTCCAATCAAATACACCTTCTTTCTGTGGTTGAGCTACTGTAACATTCCCTTGATTTCTTGGTTGATTTGCATGGTTTCTGTTCTGATTAATAGGAGCTTGTGGAGGGACTTGTTGGTTTCTCTGATATGGTTGCTGTTGTGGGATCACTTGTTGATGATTTTGCTGTTAAAGTTGTTGTTGTTGTTGTTAAACTGCCTTGGTTGGCCTTGATTCTGGTTTTGGTATTGAAACTTATTTCTTTGTTGATTATTGTTCTGAAATTGCCTTGGCTTATTACATTCTCTAGCAAAGTGTCCTGGTTGCTGACAGTTATAGCAGATTGCTTTTGACTTGTCAAAACCTATTCTGTCATTTAGACTAGACACCAAAGACCTTCTAGTTCTGTTGTACAGCCTCTTACTTCTCAAAGCTGACATTGCAGCTTGCCACTTCAGATCCATATATTCTAAATCATCAGCATCAATTTGTTCAAGATCTTCTTGAACCACACTAGTATGAATCAGATTCTTAGCCACAAAAGCATTGTTTGACTCAGTAAACATTGAAAAGAGGGCTTGATACTCATTCCCATGACTCATATTTCCAACATTGTATGGTGCTTGTCCACTAGCCACTGATGATGTATCATTATCATTTAGCAGTTGAACATTGAATCTGGACTGTCCAGCTTGATTGCTTGACTGACCAACAATAAATACTCTTGGTGTTTCACCACCATTTTCACTTGGTTCTACAGTTATTGGGACTTGTTGTTTCTTGGTAGACAAGTTTACCATGTATACAATAAGAGCATTTGCTACTCGAAAGCTTGGCCTGTCTTCCTTAATCATATGATTCTCTATCATCTCATGTTCAGCGGCTTGCAAAAAGCATATCACATCATTAAGTTTGAAAGTTGGCTTTTTCCTTTATGAATTTGCTAGCAGTGTACCATTCTCCAGATAAAGATGACAATAACTTCTTGTTGAGATCAAAATCTGTTATTACCAGGTCAGTGGTTTGGATTTCATTGACAATAGCAACTAACCTCTGCAAACCAGATTTCGATCTTTCTCCTTCTTTGAACTTGAAACTATCTAGCCGCTTCTTCAGTTTGTCCTTCTTTATGTCTTTTAATTTAGTATTTCCCTCAAACATTTCTACAATGGCATCAAACATAGCCTTTGCAGTAGTGTGATGAGCCACACTAGTCAGTATTTCCAAGCACATACCTAATATCAGCATAGATAGGGCTCTGTCATCTTTCTTCTTCATTTTTCTTTCAATTTTTTTCTCGTTGTTTGTGCCATCTGGAACATATGGTCCATTTTTTATGGATTTCTACATTTCCACATCATTATAGCACACATCAGCTTCAACATAATCATCCATTTGACATAGTTTTTATGTCCTAACAACCTATGAATTTTGCTAGTAGACACTTCTTGTTCATCCATAGCTCCAGAACTATTTTTGGTATTTTAAAAGTATTTTTGAAAATAAAAATTTCTTAAACTTTAAGAAACTTTTAAAAACAATCAGATCTATGAAATAAATCCTCAGCTCTAATGAATTTGAATGGATAATAACAAGATCTGAACACACAAGGAAAGGAATCAAAGTAAATCTGAGTAAAAAGCACTTTTAAACCTCAATGAAACAATACATCTGAGAAAAATGAAAAAAAAAACAAGGCAGCTGACGTCATAAACCAATGGAACAGTTGTCAGCTGACGTTATTCTTCATCATTAAAATCATAGTTTTTAGCAATTTTTCGTCACAAACGCATCAACACAAGCTCTGATACCACTTGCCTGTCCCGATTATCTCACTCAATTACACTCGTAACCCACACAAACGTTTCGACAAAAAGGTTACGAAATGCTAATTTTGTGAAAGAACAATGAATATCAAAGGCGGAATCAATGATACTCAAATGATTACAGACTAGGACAAAAAAGTAAACAAACACACAAGTAAACATAAAAGATTTTCATTTATATTATGAAGGATACAAAGAAAATCATATAGGGTTTTAGGTGGAATGTTTGTATTTATGGCAGCTTTTCCATACAAGATAAAGTCAGCCGTCAAATCAAAATATTCGCTCAGTGTCAGTTGTGTCATAGGCGTTCCCTAAAGTTTCGTTAAATAGGTCTACCCTGACACTTTCTAGAAATCCAAATCATTGATTCTTAACATATTCAAACATATTATAAAAGTTACTTAATGTAAGCAGGTCTTCGAGTAAGCTTTGCAGCTTTTTGTCTTTGACGAGCAGACCCGGTAGCCATTAAGTGTGCTGGGGAATAGTTCTCAGACTAAGCTTTACTTAAAACATTTTCCTTGGAATATATTCATCAAGCAAACTTCAATCTTCCTGATAATATCAAACTTTACTCGCTATTCCCTACGAGCAAACTTGTTCTTAAGAGATCTCTTCAACCTTTCGTTACTTAACTTATTTAAACAAATCTGGGCTGGGGACAGTGTAGCTTGCTCGAGGTTGAACCTTGCTTTTTGAATGTCCTTAGAGCAATTTCTTCATTAACTTTCTTCAAACTTGCTGGGACCACTGTTTATTAACAAACCTTGCTCGATCTAACAAAATACTTGGTTTTAGCTTGTTTTAGTCAAGAATTTGCTCTGAAAAATACCTTTCTTGAAATGAAGAATAACCTTGCTTGATGAAGTGTAGTTTTCTCAAACTAATACTTAAGAAGAATTCCAGAAGATAACTTTGCTCGAAGCAAAATACCTTGCTTGACTAAGTTTAAGCTTGTTAGGAGGCCTAAGTTTGCTCGGTTTCCATACTTAGCCATTTTCCAAGGAGGTTGAGAAGATTTCAATCTTCCTTAGTCATTTTCTCATCCCAACACTTGTTTTTGCGTATTAGTCCTTGTAAACATCAAACAATATGCAGAGACATGACAACGTATAGCCCATTCACAATCAGCGTATATTTCTATATCATCAATCTATATGCCAAGAAAAGAAACGACATAAGTCAACAATCAATCAGCGTATATGTCCATATTTCAATCTATATGTGGCAAACATAAAACGTATAAGTCAACACTTATACGTCCATTCATGCATGAGTGTTCATCATTACATAATCATTAACATGCCGATCAGCGTGAATGTCCCATATACGTGAACAGTAACCAAAAACAACCAATACAGCGTATACGTACATGTCCATCCAATAGTACAACTTGTACTTCCATAATGCAACATATAAGCTGATCACATTCTTTGCAAAACCCTTTTGTAAACATTACTATCAAACAACCACTAACAAGACGAAAGCTAAAGACGTTTCGTGTATCAACAGCATTCGTTACACATTCCGTAACAAATAGCCTTCATTCATCTTTATTACATCAATAGTTTAATGGACATAGTGAATGATTCATTCGCTATACCCCATTCGTCAACATTCCAAGACGAATGGAACATAATAATAACGATTAGATGTTCATTCATTAAATATCCTTAACGAATGAACATAAATAAATACGAATAGCCTCATTTGTTAAACATGCTTAATGAGTGAGTCAATACATTAATGAATGGGACTTATAAATCACCAAATTGCCCTTACATTAAAATAATAATAAATTACAAACAATTACAAAGACTCGAGACGACAACAAACCGTGCACTAACAGCATATTTGGTCATTCGTTAAGTATGTTTAACGAATGAACCCATACATTATTATTATTATCCATTCGTTAAGGATGTTAAACGAATGACCCTAATCATTATTATTCTTGTACCATTTGTTATGGAATGTTAACGAATGAGGTATAGCGAATGAGCCATTCGCAATACTATTAAGTTAAGTTAGATATTGAAGATGAATGATCCCCCATTCGTTATGGCATGTATAACGAATGGCACTCATTCTATATAAAGTCTGTATGGATATCGTAAATTATCAGCTGTGATTTATAATTATCTAAGTGTCGTTACTCTAGTCAATTTTCCTCTCAACACACACACACTTCATTAACGTATTCAATCAACCATTTATAGCATATCAGTGAACTAGATCCATATATTAGTTTTGATCTGAAACTGATTCGTCCGTAATTGGTTTCTCAAGTGGTATTAGAGCCTACACGTTCGATTGTTAAGGTAATTGGATGATGAATTGATATGAATTGCTGAGAATTCATTGTTTAATTGTTAGAGTTTGTGTTCTGAAACTGTGTTATTGTTTTTGAATTAATTATCAATAGATAATTGAGATCTAATTGATTATAATCCAGTTCGTAGTCAGATTTATAAGATTAGATTTAGTGTAATAGGTTTATTGTTTGATAATTGAGTGCATCTATGGTTTATTTGGTAATGTACGGAACAGAGGTTGTTGTTTGAGGTTTAAATTGATTTCGAACGAGTTTGCTTAAGAATTGGATGTCTGGACGTGTAAGGGTTTGTTTGCGGGGAAGTTATGAGTTGTTTAAGCTATTAGGTGTTGAAATTTGTGGTGATACGAACGAGTAATCCATGGATAATTGTTGTTTGGATTCGAGTCTGGATCTATAAGTTGAAGATCCAGAAACTTTGTTTGAATATTCGAAGATCTCATTCGTTACGTAAAACACTCCATTCGTTATACTGTAGAAGCTCATTCGTTAGAAACTTATAACCGTTTTTGACACATGGTAGGTTGTTTTAACTGCTCATTCTTGTACTGTAGACCATTCTTCATCAAAACACCATTTGTAATATACTTATTCGTCATAGAAACACCATTCGTAATAGACCTATTCTCTATCAACATACCTCTATTCGTCAAACCTATTCGTTATGTTATTCGTTTATTGATTCGTTACGATTGACCCATCATTCGTTACTCAGAAACCATACATTCGTTATAGCTATAAGTTACAACAGTGGTGTCATTCGTCACAGTGATTTGTGATACCATTTGTTACAAGAAACATTCTCATTCGTTACCACACCTTATACCATTCGCGTTACTTTTCATTATTCGTGACCATACCTGATACCATTTGTGTTATTTTTTATCATTCGTTACAACACCTGATTCATTCGTTACAAGAAATTGCACTTTACACCCTTAAGTTTTAAACTTAGACATGATGATCATTTAAACTCATATTTTTGACATGGCTAACTTTTATGCGTTAGCATCTCAAAATATGATAATGCAATAAATGCTTTACTTAGACGCTGAAATCGGCTCACATTCCAAATGTCCACGACTTATGAAATTCTGTGATTTTGCTAAGTGGGAACCAAGATTCTGAGCACATTTAGGATCCGTACATCCTGATTTCTCTAGATGTCTTGATGATGTTTATACCGCTCCATTTCTTGGTGATGCAACTATAGGTTTTGAACCAAAGGCTTTTCCTGCTTTTACACAGGAAGAGAAAAAGTCCTTAGAGATTGAAACTAAGATTTGTGCTTTTTTCATAATGGCCTTACTAGATAATATTTTCCACCAGGTGGGAAGTATTAAGATTTGTTCTTCTTTGTTTCAACACATCAAGATGAGAAGCATGAGTAATACACAAGAGAGTAAAATGGTAATGTTAAAGTTTTAATTCAGAAACTTTTGTTTGTTAAAGGGTGAACTGTAGAAGAGATGCGGACCAGGTTTAATCATCTGATTGCTGAAATGAACAAACAGTTAACGGAACCATCTGAACAATATCAAGAATTCTTTGCCAAGTTCTAATTCCACTTTTCTACTTATTTTAAAAGAAAATTCATTTTTTAAATCTAAGGATTTAACAACAATGGAATTCATGCAAAAGAGAGAGGAAAGGGAATATGTTTTGAAGTGTCATAAATCATCAAAAGATAATCAAGATTCGACTTTGTATGGAGATTCCTTACCATTAAGCAGCTCGTCAGCTCCAATCAATGTTTTCCTATCTCAGACTTCAAAAGAAATGACATCTTCAATAAATGAACAAATGTCAAATGTTTGTTTCATGGCATCTGGGTCAAACAACTATTCTGGTGAACAAATACGCCATCCTCTGGTAATGGTAATGCTTCAGCTCAACCACCAAATGTGAACATGAAGGAAGTTGAACAACATTTTGCTTTCCTAAGTTCTTTCATTAGTTCTTATGAAAATTTGGTAAGTGGTAAAATTTCCACAAGTGAGCTTATTAATGAATACTATGACCATATCGATCCAGATGAGTTGTAGTTAATGGATTTGATGTGGAATATGGAAATGATTGTTCGTAAGGTAAATAAGTTCATGCAGAGAACGGAAAAATATCTACACGCATTGAATAAGAGGGTTGGCTTTGATAAACTTAAGGTGAGATGCTATATTTATCATGACTTTGGTCCCTTTTCCAAAGAATGTGACAAGCCAAAGAAATAATACACTGGACCCCGTAATCAAGATAGAAGCTCGGGCAAGAAGTACAATGATCCAAATGAAATATTTCTAGGGGTGATTCTTCAAAGTCTGCTTGTTCACAAGCACTGCTCACAGCTAATGGTATAGATTGGAATCAAAGGTTCTTGGGTAATGGAAATCAAGCTAATCTTACCATGATTGAATCTGCTAAGAATTTTCAAGATGCTCAAGGAGAAGGATTGGTCACAGAGAGCGAATCAGATACTGAGTCGGATTCCGATATATCAATCAACATGTATCCAACTTCTTTTGCATGTATGGCTAAAATCGATGATGTTAGTCTTATCTCTGTTTCTCCTATGTCAGAAAATTCAGTAAATGAATCAGTTACGTTAACTGAAACAGTGTCTTGTGATGTTCGCGAGGAATTTATGTCACAATATGACTTAATTCATTCTCAAAACTAATCACTTCTGAATGAAATTACATCAGTGAAAGATAATTATAGACAATCACCGGATTTACAAAAGAAATCGAAGGAAAAAATAGAAGAATTGTCTAATAGTAATCACGATCTGAAAGCCAAACTTTCAGGAAAATTGACCATTATTGATAAACAATTTCATGAGATTCTCAAATCGAGAACTAAAATAACCGAACTTGAGAATGAAATTCTTGAGTTAAAGAATAATGAGTAAATTTAGAAACTCATATTTCCTTTTAAATGAAATTATAGAAGTATCAGGAAAGGAAAAGGGTTCAAAGAATGGGTTAGGATTTGTAGAGGTACCTCCACCATTTTTCAATGACTATTCAAATAATCCATTTTTTAATAAAGATGAAAATGTTGTTAAAACTGTTATAAATGAGACAATCGTTAATATAGAAAAGCCAACACAAATTTCTCATGTCAAACCAACTATTCCTCAAGGATCTCAAACTCAACGCAACAAAGTGTTTGTCAAAACTGACGAAGAGGTTGAAATTGAGGATGTATTTGAACCTCAAGTTATACACAAGGCTAAGAATATTCCACATTCGAATCACATTTTGTGTGAACCTCATGAATTTGAGGAAGTTGTGTATGGCTCAAATGCTTCTAAGAACAACAATTCAAAAGCTAAACCAAAGAAATCAGAGAAACCAACGATCTCTAATGAGGATTTAATGTGGTTCATTAATCCTTATGCTAGTAAATTAAACACAGGTCGTGTGTTTAAATTAAAGGGGGTAAACAAAGTTTTCAAAGAGAACGACATTCCCTTACACTTAATCAAACCTGAATTGATTGAGAGTGCCTTTCAAAACGATACCTCTAGTTTAGATGATCTTGAGCAAGCTTTTGCAAGATCTATATTGTTAAACAAGTCTATACCTAATCCTAATTTGAAAAACATTTAAACACTATTAAAAACCTATAAAGTTTGTTAGTTCTACTGGAGCTGACACTTTACATAGTTTTTCTAACTATTCAAACTTGGATTTCTACAATAATAAAAAGGCTGTGACTTTTCACAATGTAGATAATGTGAAAATTTAGGAGATTATTTTCAAAAATATGTTACATAATCGTCCATCAAACCACAATGTGTGTTCTTTGATATGAGAACATGTTTCTTATGTGGCGAACATGGGCATGTTGTAAGGAACTGTGGAACATGGAAAGTCAGAAATGTTAATCCTATCACTGAGGAACAACACACAAAGGTTCTTCTGGTTAAGGAGATTCTAAAGAGACCAGTGTCTCATGTTGACGAGACCCGCATCATGTTTCAATATGTGAATCCACACAAGGTGGTTCATGGTAATGAAAATTCTATTAAATTAAACCACAAAGTTTTTTTTTCCTACACAACCACTTTGCACAAATGTTGACACAAAGGTGATCCAAGATTCGTATATGACATTAAACTCCAAGAGACCAGTGAATTATTCACAAATGCATGGATCAAAATCGGGGTCAACTGACATTAAATCTTATGTTGAAAAGAAAGAGGTGCCCAATATTGAGGCATGGGCTGCCTTTTTGGTCTAATCATGTTTCTTGATTGTGCAGAGTTTATCCAAGACTATTTCTGGAGAAAATTTGATTATGGATAGTGGATGCTCTCGTCACATTACCGCAATATTAACCTTCTAACCAATGTGAAGAATATTTAAGGGGGGTTATGTAGCTTTTGCGGGTAATTCAGGGGGTACGATAACCAAGGAGGGTGATGTGTCAAACGGTAGTATTACGTTTGATAAAGTTAATTATTGTGACAAGGTGGATCACAATTTGTTGAGTGTTTCTCAAATTCGTGATAAAAAAAAGTATACCACCGTGTTTATCAATAAAGAATGCATAATACTCAAACAATGATATGTCATTCCAGAAGACATGGTTGCTATGCGATCTCCTAGGTCAAATGATATTTATGTACTGAATATGAGTACTAAGGTATCGACTTCTACATCTGTTGAAATGTATGTTATCTCTAAGGCAACTGAGAAAGACTCTATTTTGTGGCATAGGTGTATGGGTCACATTCATGTCAGAAAGATGAACCATATTATGGAAAATTATTTAGGGTTTCACTAAAACATTTCAAGTTGACCAATCACTGTGTTGCATGCAAGAAAGGCATACAAAAGAAGAAGTCTCACCCGACGAAATTATTTAATTCCATTGATACTCTGCTGGAATGACTTCATATGGTTTATTTGGTCCTGTGAATCGTACAAGTATTGCTGGAGACTAGTATTATTTAGTCGTGACTGATGACTATTCGAGGCACTCGTGGGTGTTATTTATGAGTTCTAAAGATCAGACATCGGGTCTTGTATAGAACTTAATCACCAAGATCGAATCACTTTACAAACATAAGGTGAGATGTTGATGTGGGCCCAAGTATAGAAGACCGGTCCATTATATTTCGGGAGGCCCAAGATCGCGCTTCAAAAGGGGCTACATGAAAATGGGCTTAACTTGGGCTACGGACCTCCGTTTCAGGTGTGCTACCGGTCAAAATGATCGTTAGAATGTGGGCCACGTTGTGGTAACCGGCCAAAGGCGGTTATCCCGTTTATTTTTTTGAAATAAGGCCTCTAGATAAAATTTTAGGCCACTTTTGTGTTTTTCGTCTACTTTTTGTGTTTTGTTTTAGGCTGCTATTGGGACTTTGGTTGTTTGTTTCGGCCCAAACCTATTTTGGCTTCTCGATTAATATGCTATGAATGTAATATAATTGATCATTGATCAGAATTAATAAAAAAACGTTTGGCTTTTCATGTTCTTGACTTTCGGGTCGAATTTGGGGGTTTGGGGAAGGATCTTCACGGGTATTCTAGGAATCAACGTGATTAGCCTTCGGATTCTCATTGTACGCTGCATCAGATGTATTCGATGTGACAATGGCACGGAGTTCAAGAACACTATATTGGACTTAATTTGTATTCAGAAAGGTATTCATCAAGAATATAGTGCTCCTTATTTACCACAGCAGAATGGTGTTGTTGAATGGAAGAATTGAACATTGATTGAAGCAGCAAGAACAATGCTGCAGATTCAAAGCTTTTGTTCAATTATGGAATGAGGCTGTGAACACTTCTTGCTACACGCTCAATCGTGTTCTGATGTTCAAGAAGCTACAAAAGACGAGTTACGAGCTTCTGAACAACCGCAAACCTAATTTAAAGTTTCTAGAACCTTTCAGATGTCCTTATACTATGTTAAAACGTGATCCGGGTAAATTCAGGGAGAAGGCTATTGAGGGTTACTTCTTGGGCTATGCAACGCCTAAGAAATATGTTTTCAATTTATCTTCGGGTTATGTTGAAGAATGGTTCCATGTAGATTGTCAAAGATACATAACACCTCATACTGACAAAGGTCCTGATTGAATGTTCGATTATGAGAGTTTATTTAATTCTTTTACTCCCATAGTTGATCTCCCGGATGAAGACTTGGTGCGTGCTTATTTGGAAGATCAAATTTTATCCACACCAAGGACTTCTACTTATATGATGCAGTTCATGATGATCATCCTGATACTTCTGATGTATTTTTTGTATTGTTGAAATATGGTCATTTTTTTATTCTTCTTCAGTTCCATTAACAGGTTATCCCGAGGTAGGGGAGTCATCTAATAATGTCGATGAGATTGAAACTGAAGAGAATATGACTAACTTAAGTGATCATGTTGTTGTGCCTGAAAATTCGACACTTCAGATTCATACGTATCATCCTCATGAAAACATCATTGGTGATCTCATGATGGTGTTCGTACATGACATCAGATTGCTAATGCAGGTGATTCTAACGTATTGTGTGCTTATGTTGATATGCATTAATCGGGAATCATGAATATTGCTAAATACACTTGCTTCTTATCTCAATTGGAGTCGACAAATGTTCGTATGGCGCTTGAAGATTCGTCTTGGGTGAAAGTAACGCAAGAAGAATCACAACAGTTTACTCGATTGGGTGTTTGGGATCTCATCGATAAACCTAATCGGGTTAAGAAGCCTATCCTGACTAAATGGGTCTTTAAGTGTAAGAAGGATGACCGTGGGGTCATAGTGAGAAATAAAGCGTGTTTGGTTGGGCAAGGTTTTCATCAGCAAGAAGGCATAGATTACACCAAAGTGTATGCTCATGTTGCAAGACTGGAAGTTATGCATATTTTTTTGCCAATGCAGCCATCCAGAACATTAAGGTATAACAGATGGACGTTAATAGTGTGTTTCTTAACGGGGAACTTCATGAAAAGGTGTTCGTGAACAGCCTCCTGGTTTTGAAGATCCAGACTATCTAGACCGTTTTTCCCGTTTAAACAAGGCTCTTTATGGACTTCACCAAACCCCGAGAGCTTGGTACGACACGCATGATGACCATCTTACGAATAGTGGCTTCAAACAAGGAACTATGGATTGTACTCTATTGTATAAAACTGCCGGAGAAGATTTGCTCCTCGTCCCTATTTACGTCGACGGCATTATATTTGGCTCAACAAACGACAACCTTTGTAAGGACTCCGAGAAGTTGATGCGGACAAAATTTGAGATGAGCTCGATGGGGGAGATAAATTTCTTTCTAGGGTTGCAGGTTCATTAGTCTGACGCTAGAATATTCATTCATCAGACGAAGTATGTGAACGATTTCTTGAGTCGATTCAAGATAACTATAGGGAAAGTCCGTTCTACTCCTCTTCCCGTGGGTCACAGTTTATCACCAGATGAATTGGAGGATGCAACTGATCCGACTCTTTACCGAGCTATGATAGGTTCTTTAATGTATATAACTGCTTCTTGTCCTGATATTATGTTTGTTTGTTTGTGTGCCATGTATTAAGCGAGTCCCCGAGTGACTTGTCTCGCGGCGATGAAGCATATATTTCACTATCTGAGGGGTAGTCATGACATCAGGTTATGGTATCCCAAGAATGATAGTTTCGATCTTACTACTTTTTCTGATTCGGATTATGGAGGATGCAAGATCAACTTCAAGTAAACAAATGGGTGGTTGTCAATTTCTAGGAAGCCGGCTTGTTTCTTGGTAGTGTAAGAAGCAAACAACATTCTCTACTTCAACCGCAGAAGCCGAATACGTGGAAGCCTCGAGTTGCTATTCACAGGTTTTATGGATCCAGCAACACTTGCGGGATTAAGTTTTGAAATTTCATACTCCTCCCATTTTTATTGATAACTGTGCTTCTATTTGTATCACGAAAAACCCTATGCACCACTCTAAAACGAAACATGTTGATATTAGATTTCATTTTATTCGTGATTGGTATGAAAAGAAATTAATTGAGATAGAGAATGTGCACACAGATTATCAAAAGGCGGACCTTTTTACCAAAGCGTTTGATAAAACGAGATTTGAATTTTGGCTTGGTTTAAATGGTTTAAAATCTGTTGCTGATATTCTTAAGCTCGGAAAATCACTTTTTGTTTGCATAGTTTTGTTTTGTTTTGTTTCGTTTAATATTTTGGTTTTTGGGGGAGAAAAGAAAAAATACAAAAATATTGTGCTTCTAGTTTGTACAAATAAATCCAAAAATATTTCTAAAAAAAATAAATCCAAAAGATTAAAATATTTCAAAAATCCAAAAATATTAAAAAATTGTGCTCCTCGAAAATGAGTTTTAAAGCAAAAAGAGAATATGATAGTACATTGGCCATGTAGTCCCTAATCAAGTAACAAATAAACTTAAAAGGTTGTGTGATTAATTGTATTAGTGCACTGGTAGGCTTTAAAACAAGCAATTAAGAAAAACTAAGTGATATAAATATAAACGCTAGCCGAATCTAGTGGATTAACATCTTTTAGCATGGTTAATGTCTGCTTTAAGTTCCAAAAATGTTTTAAAGATTGTTGTGTGTGCATGTGTTTATTTTGCAAAGAAATTCAGCCTAGTTTTTCTTTTCATTTTGCAATGAAATTCAAATTTATTTTTTCTTTATTTTTGCTTAAGTCTTGAACTCTCTATGCGTGTAGGAATACCAATCTGAGGGTTAAGGCCTAAGTATTCTGCTTTATTTTTTTGGTATTTCATACAAGCCTTGGACCTTCTTCGCGTATATTATAAAAAGTCATGTATCGAACTGGAGGTTAAGGCCCTGTACAATTTCAACTTATTTTATCTTTTTATTTTGTTAAAATTTAACATTATCTGCATGTAGTAATACCGGTCTTAAGGGAAAATTTTAACCTTCTGCTTTAGTTTCTATTTTTTATTTTTGCATGAATCACAGCTAATCATTTTTAGTAATGAAAAGGGCATACATGATAAGCGTCATAGTATGAGATCTTTCAGTTGTGTCTGAAATATGGGGGCCACTTATGATTCGTGCTTATTTGAACAAATTTAATTATATAATTGAAAGTTCAGACAAATTTGTTAAAGTTTAAGTGGTTAACAATAGCAATGACTGAATTAACACCATAAAATAGATTCTCTGGTCAACTCACAAAAATATGTGCTTCTTTCGTAAAATAGATATCATATTTTTCTTAGTTTTAATTTTGTTTTAATTTCGAAAATAAAATCCAAAAATACTCTTATTTTGTTTCTACTTTATTTTTTATTTCTGAGCTAAAGGGTAATTTTCAAAAATAAAATACAAAAAGATTTTCCCACGTTTTTAGTTAATTGTTTTAAGTTATGTGGTTTTCATGAAAACACGAGAAGTTATTGGTTTTTACCCCGAGTGGTAAAACTTTTAAGGTAAAGTTTATTAAAACACGGGTTTTGATACGTATTTATCCATTGAAATGTTAAAATGAAATGTCATTTTTACATTGTTATTTAACACCCCATTCGTTACATTGTTGTAAAGAATGGAACCCATTCGTTATCTTAAATGATAATGAATGAAGGTCATTCGCAATGAAAATTAATAACGAATGTAACCATTCGCCATGATTGAAATACCGAATGAAAGACGAATAGCTTGCTATTCGTTATGAAGTTAAATTAAAGTTGATTCATTAACTTTTATTAACGAATGAATAAACCGATGGAAGACCATTCGTTACTTTTGAACTAACGATTTAGCTCATTCGTGTTCCTAGGGATGCGGGTAAATTTGACATTATATACCCCAGATGTAGACAAATGGGTCATTCGTCTTCCTTGATTTACTCATTACCTAAATAAACCCCTGCCAAAATTTTTCAGAAATCACAACCATCTCTAAATCACTTTTCATTGATCAATTCGTGTTTATGAGGTAAAGACGAACAAAACGATATGATTTTCGTCAAAATTGATGAACATTTAAGGGGTTAATTAAGAGATTTAAGTGAACCGATTTGTTTGAATCAAATGAATAACCAACACGCTAAATTGATCTAACAGTTACTTAGGATTGTTTGGCAATGATGTTACGATTCCAGTGATATAAGCATTACAACGATTGATCTTGTTATCAATCCAATTGCAATTTTGAACTGCACGGTTGACTAGTTATGATGAACTCAATTTTGACCTTAACTATTCAGAGTCAAACTTTGATATTTATCAAGTATTATTCGTTATGAATAACGAATGTAGGTTCATTCGTGTCTCCAGTGGCCGAATGAACTCATTCGTCATACTTTGATAACAAATAGGTACATTCCTATTACTTTATAATGAATGACACTTCATTCGTATTATATATGCAACGAATGGACTTATTCGTTACTTAGTCATTCGTTATTCAAGGTCCAATGCAGCCAGTGCTCCTACATTTTATTCATTGATTGTTCCACAACAAATGGATATGATGTTAAGTTTAATACATCTTCAAGAAAGTCAAATGGCTATTGACCTTCAATTGCAAAATCAAATTTGGATGGATCAACGCAGATAGGTGAGCCACATCTCTTACTGCCAAAAAGGGAATCGTGAGCTTCGCGACATTGTTACTGCTCAGGGGGGGGGGGGGCTGAAAGAGCAGGAAAATGTTATCCTTCAACTTACGTGTAAAGACGTTATGTTAAAGAGATTGAAGGTAACGATGATGAGAAAGACCCCGATGTTGGTATGGGTGGTAGTGAGCAGAAAAAATATGCAAGTACATCTGCTGGTGGTGTTGAAACTTAGGGTAATGATCAACAGTTGGTAGTGTATCAAGACACTACTAACATGAAGCAAATTGAGTCGATCAAGGCTAACACCATTTTATTTACGGATAATGAGAAAGGGGTTGTTATGAGTACAGCGAACACATATGAGATCGAGGAAGGTGAATTTGTTGATGTTGCCTTATCCCGAGATCAAATCTCGTTATTGCATGGTCTGAAGGATGAAGAATTGGATGCTTTGGAAAACGAGGAGTATGTGGAGATGATAGATAACGATGAGGTCAAATTTGATACGAGTATCCCGTCTCGGGATACGTCTTTTAATTATGAAGACGTCGAGGTAGAGGATGTGACAACTGAGGAGTATCCTGATCTATACACACGTACCAATGTTGATCAGCGTATTCCATTCTTCACCAATGAACATGTACAACCAGCTGAAGAGCATCTTGAGAAGAAAAAGAAGAATAAAGAGAAAGTATCTAAAGGTAGATCAGGTTTGAAGGATTTAGCATATTCGAATGATCCAGCTTTCGAAGGCAGGTTTGAGGTACACAAAATATCTCGGCTCTCTAAGCTTAATGAAGTTTATCGGTATGCGGATAATGAAAACTAGAAGGAGGTCAAAGCACATGCAATGGCTCACCAAATGACGACGTTGAAAGCAGTGAAGACCGTCAAAGGTGATATTGTGTCGTGGCTTTGTGATTCTGATCTTAAGGTATGCATCAGAAAGTGGGAACATGGCGTGTTATCAACACATTGCAAATGTTCTTACTTTATTCACAATAGCTAGAAATCTCTCCAGAATTGACTTCAATCTTTCCCCTTCCTTGTAGTTGAATCTTTCTAGTTGCTGCTTCAATATCTATGTGTTAATGTTTTTCAGTTCAGTGTTCCCTTCATACATTTCAAGAATTGCATCATACATTGCTTTGGCAGTTGTATGATGTGCAACTTTGCTTAGTATTTCCCATGACAATCCTAGCTTGATCATAGCTAAGGCTCGGTCATCCACCTTCCTCAATCTTTCAGGCACATCAGCAGTTGCATTTGCATTTGCACCTTCAGTATTATCCTGTGGACCATTCTTAATCAAATTCCACATGTCCACATCATTATAGCAAACAGCTGCTTCAAATAAGACTTTCCATTTTGTGAAATTTTCCAGTCCATAAAGTCTAGGAATCTTATTAGTAGAAACCTCTTCTTCGTAACCAGACATTTTGAAAGCCAAATCAGTTAATTAGAGAAAAACAAAGTTTGAAAATTTATCAGATCTGAGAACTGGATCTTCAGATCTGATGTTTCTGGTTCGATTAGAGCAAGATTAAGTGATAAAGATGAAAACTTTAACTAAAATAAGTAAAATAAAACACCGGTAATATGCAGATCTGGACGGAAATGAAAAAATAGAGCAGCTGATGTCACTATTCAATGAAACAATGTTATGCATATGTAACGATTCCGACAAATTCAGGTATACCATAGCCGGTATATACTATTTATGTGTTATTTAATAATGAATATATGAATTATAATGCGTTTATACGAGTATGTAAGATTCACATTACGGATTATACTCGATTATACAGTTAATCGTATTGGAAATACGATTAGCCGATTAACGGTTATTGAAGCCCGAACGAATCGAGGATACATTATAGACGAGATATATGATATTTATTGATGTTTACGAAGTATTAAAGCTTCGGGATAAGTGAATTAAAGCACAGAAAAAGAATTTTCGATTTAATGATACGTCGGTACGTTAAACGAAACCTTTAATACCAAACCGAGCAAGAGACGATCGATCAAGCCGAAAAAGATGCACAATTATTAATAATATGATGTTTTAAGTTAATAAATGTCATGGTTTATGTTTTTACATCGGTTTTATATAAATTTCATTTTTAAGCCGAAAAACGACTGTTTTAGCCTCGTTTTAAGCCGAATTAAACATTTAACCGAAAAACGAACTGAACCAGATTATCCAAAACATTATCCGGATTTCAAGAATCCAAATATGTGGCTAAAAATGGAAAGGTGGGTCCCACCCCACCTTCCCTTCACACCGATCGGACTTAAGGGTCCCTTTACCCTTATTATTTTCTTTTTTCTCATCAAACAGATCAAGATCCTCATCTCCTCTCCACTTTAAGATCCCAAAATCCGGAATTCTAGCAAGAAAACCGAGGTAAAAATCGTGTTATTCACGTGTTCATCTTCGTTTCTTGAGTTTGTTTGCAAGAAAATGAGGTTTCAAAGATGAAAACCGATTCTTGCATGATCAAGTGATTTAAACGGGTTATACAAGGGATCTTGGTCCAAGGAAGGAGTTAAACGAACCAAAAACGAATTTTTACGGTTAAATCTTTGTTTTTAAAGCATAACCGAAACCATGAAAGCAATGGCTTGATTGTGGGTGTAACTTGCTTGGTGTGGTGTTATTGTGCTTTTAGGTGTTGTATCTAGTTGTTAGCAAAAGCTAGAAAGCGAGATCCTTGCGATTTGAAGCTAGAAACACAAGGTAGTTCGGTTTTTTTATAATGTTTGAGAATTGGACAGATTGTGATACGTGTAGAGTTAGGTCATGAAATTTTACAGAGGTGTTAGATATATGAAAATATGACTTCTGTGAAATTTTGGTAATTTTTGGACAAAGGATGAATATTTGGTGAATTTAATGCTCGGTTTTGGCTAAAAATGGTGAAAAATAGTTAAATATCATGAAAAATTCTGGGAAACTCCAGATAAGCTTTTTATAACATGTATATGTCACACACAAAAGTTTAGGTCCGTTGGAGAAGTCTAAGTAGGCTTTTCGGTTAAACAAGTTCTAGGGTTTTTTAGCTCGGTTTTAGTGAAAATGGCATGTAATAGGGGATTTTAGTTCTGGAAAAATTACAGGGGACTATGGGGATGTCAGGGGTCATCCAGGAAAAATTTGGGATTTTTCTAAGGTCGTTTGGTATTTACGACATATTTAGTGTTTAAATGGTGTTTAAAAATAGATAAATAAATTTTAAATATAAAAATTAATTCTGGAAATATTTTTATAAAATTCCCCACTGTCAAAAAGTGATTTGTGCAAAATTTTAAGATCCGAGACTAAACGGATAATTATTTGTGCTAAAAAGAAAATAAAAACAAACTTTTAAGGCTTAAAACGCGTAAACCGGTAAAGTTCGCCTAAGCGAACTGACTGGTGTATAAAAACCCTAAAAATGGACTATTTTCATATAACTAAGTTAAACAAGTAAAAATAAATCATCCGAAAATAATTCGGATGATTTGGGTAATTTTTATCCGATTTAACAGTTTCCGGTACATTAAAGACGGAAACGGGTCCCGCGGCCAATCGGGGCGTCTAAACCGAGTTCTAATTTCACAACTATAATTAAATCATCAATCAACAACTATTTCGGGTCTTGTGTGACCAAACTCATTTTTGAAACGTATAAAAAACGGATAACCGTGCTAGGAACGCAAAACGGAGAAAATGAACTAAGAGTAATTTTAACTATTGAACTCTAAACGATATCACAATCCGAGTCCCTAGAAGTGTTTCTGGGTTAACATTGCCCCCAGAACGGGTACAGTACTTGGTTAATAGTGTCCCCAGATACACCGGTTAACACGGTTAAAGTTATATTAATAGTGATTGTATAGTAACGAACTTAGGGATCGTATTACAGATCCGGACTAGTAGCTGGCGTTCTGTGTTACTTAATTGCTTACGATAAGGTGAGTTTCACGAGCCCCTTTTTCTGAATTGTTTTTAAATATTTTCCCGGGGCGGAAAGCATGTTATTAATGAAATGTTTAAGTACTTACTGAACGCATGGATTTGCGTGTATTTACATATATTTTATTGTACGGGAATCGTACGGAAATGTACTAAGATGGTAATTGTCTGAGTTGCTAACATTGTAAGGCCCCGCAACACGAGTGATTAACTGAAAGCCTATAGAGTGTGAATAGTACTATTGGTCAGACAATCCCAACTGGTCCGGCTTGGATTTGCTGATGTTTCCCAGCCAGTTGCACATGTCTATTTTGTTGTAATATATTTTGCTATGTAATGTTAGACATAGCGGTTTGGGGCAGGTTCGTGGGCGGAGTATGCCACGGGGTTGTTTGTGGATAGTCAGAGGTTTCACTTGTGGGCTCAGCATAATTACATCGCTAATATATGATTAGTATAATGATTTGTCACTGTTGTTTAAATTAGTGAAACTCACCAACTATTCGTAGTTGACCCGTTTTCTTTACATGCTTTCTAGGTACTCCCAAACTGGAATAAGTGCTACATACTTGATGATGCGTGCTTGTTGTGGAAGCTTAGTGATCATTTTGTATTAAATATGTTAATGTATTGTTGGTAAAACTTATGTGTTAACGCCTAGACGGTAACTAAACTCGGAACAATGTAATATGATGTAAATTAATGTAGTAGTGTTTTCTTTATAAGCAATGCTGTTGATATCAGACGTGTCTGTTGCATCCCGTTTACGTTTCCGCTGCGGTTACGGGGTTTTACAGAACTTGGTATCAGAGCCATTGGTTATAAAGAATTAGGATGTCTTTAAAAGATACCTAAAATATAACCAGTAGCTCAAGTATTATAGAGTCTGAATATCAACTAATAATTTATAGTGACGAGATCTGGATGAACTTGGATGGACAAGTGAGTTATTATGGTCAGGAACATAATAACAGACTTGTCCGCACGAGGTAGTTCAGGGAAGTCACGAGGAATATTAATAGGTAAAATCGGCAACATATGTGTAAGTATATGATAATAATTTTATGTGACAAAGTTGTATAAGTATGTGTATATTAATTTAATTATGATTTTCATTATGGAAGGAACTATATGTTTGTTAACTTGTGTACAGGTAAGGATGTCGAGATCACGAAGTCTGTCAGTGGAGGAGGACCCGGAGGAGACCAGTTCCGGGGACTCTAGGAGCTTACGTCTAGTATCCAGCACTGAGCCTAGTGAGACTAGCCGTAGGAGTACTAGCCTGTCCTTCCCTACTAGGGTTGCCAGATCCCCCACCCCACCCGCACCACAGGTCACCCCTACCCCTCCCAGACCCGGACGCCGCCTCACGGCGTGGTTCAGTGTCCCCTATGTCCCACCTACCTCTACCCCACCCAGACCTACTTTCCACAGGGGCGAGTCCTCCCGCCCCCAGCCTGAGCCTGTGCCTCCACCCGTGTGGGGCACCCCTAGGCTGGAGAGGGATGAGCGTCCCTCTTCCGAGGCTGCATGGCTCCGAGTGCTCACCGAGCAGGTGATTGAGCACACCTCCGCCTTGACGGTGGGTATCCAGAGGAGGAATCACTTGGCGGACTGCATAATGGACCGCCAGTATGCGATCGCTCAGCTGAGGAGGGAGGACGCATACTCCCAGTGGATGATTGACCAGATGGAGACACGGATCCGGGGTTTGATGGCGGTATTGGGGGTGATGGTGGCATTGTTGGTGTGGTTGGTATAACTCCATGTTTAGTTGTGTTAGGGTGGTAGTAGTCAGGGTCCGCTTTTTGATACTCTGTGTAAGCAGTTAGTGGTGATGCTAACATAGAGTGAATCTTGGGTAGTATTAGTACAACCACTAGCCCATAGGGGGCCTTTTTTTGGGGATACCGTTGTAGATACTTTTGGTGTATCATTCAAGCACTGACCCATAGCGGGTTATGTCGAAATGATGCCGATGTAGGACTGATGTATGAAAAATTAATCTATGGGATGATGGTAGGAATGTAATGTGTACTGATGTTTATGTAATATGTACTAATGTTTATTAATGAATGGAATATGTGTTGTGTATCGAGATTGGAATTTGTATTAATTATATGTATTTTTCTTAATGTTGTGTAGAATGGCACCAAAACGGTCAGCTCAAATGTCAGAAGTGGATGTGAGTAGTCTGATTGCTCGACAGTTAGAGGCGGCGATACCGGATATAGTATCGCGCATCGCCGCCAGTATTAACAATACGACCAATCCAGCCCCTGCGAGCAATCAAACGACCACCAATAATGAGGGGGGACAAAATGTTAATCCTCCACCGAACGGTAACCCGATTCCGAGTAATGACGCACCGCCTAGGGTGGTCGTTACAGATAGTAATGGCCCTATACCTAGTGTTGAAACGCACCGCACTGAACCGACTCCTGCAACAAGGGGATGCTCAATTAAAGATTTTATGTTGTGCAAGCCCCTAGAATTTAGCGGGTCTGAGGGACCAAATGGGTTGGTTAAGTGGATTGAGAAAATAGAGTTTGTTGTGAACATCAGCAACTGCCCTGAGGATTACGTTGTTAAGTATGCTACCTGCACGTTCACGGACCATGCCTTGACATGGTGGAACACAATAGTGCAAACTCGCGGTCAGGCAGCGACAAACCGCATGACCTGGGCAGAACTCAATGCCCTTGTACTGGAACATTTCTGCCCGAAAAACGAACTGCAGAAGTTAGAAAACGAATTGTGGAACCTGGAGATGCAGGGGGCAGACCACTTGGGTTATACAAACCGATTTAATGAGTTGTCGCGATTGGTGCCATGGTTGGTCACCCCTGAGTCAAAGAGGATTGAGCGTTATATATGGGGACTAACTCCAGTAGTAAGGAGTATAGTCAACGCTGGGGGACACCAGACGTTTGAAGGTGCGGTGACGCAAGCTGGTAACGTCACATACGATTTCATGAGGAGTGGGTCACTGAAGGTGGCAGGAGAGTCTGCTGGGGGAAAGCGAGGTACGTATGACAATAGGATCCAGGAGAAGCAAAAAAATAAACGTGCTCGGCCCGCTGCCCTGAACTACGCCATGACTAGTTCAGGCGGAAGGCATGAACCGCAGACAAGGACGTTTCCTAGGTGTGGGAAATGCGGTTACCAGCATGGTGGCGAGTGCAGGGGGGTAGTGTGCCATCGGTGTGGCAGGAATGGGCACTACGCACCGAGTTGTAGGACAAACTTGAACAATCTGAACCGACAACCGCAACCTATCCGTGCGCAGCCATTTAGGACCCAACCAGCCCGACAACAAAACCCTCAAGGAAACCAAATGATGACCACCAGCCGTGCTTGCTTTGAATGCGGCAGCACAGATCACTTCAAGAGAAACTGTCCGAAACTGAACCAGGGAGGAAATGGGAGGCAAACCGTGGGTCAGGCATCGTCGTCCAATACGGCGAGAGGCCGAGCATTTGTGATGGGGGCGAACGAAGCACGCCAGGACCCCAGCGTAGTGACATGTACATTCCTCGTCTCTGATCATTACGCTTCTGTATTATTTGATACGGGCGCCGATAGAAGTTTTGTCTCCGTTAATTTCCTATCGATAGCAAACCTTCCGATTAGTGAAACCATAGAACCTTATACCGTAGAAGTCGCTAACGGTAAAACCATGATAGTTAATCAGATAGTTCGGAATTGCCCTTTTATTCTGAACGATCAATCCTTCCTGATTGACTTATTACCGGTAGAATTAGGTAGTTTTGACGTGATAGTGGGAATGGATTGGTTAGCACGTAACAAAGTGGAAATAACTGTGAAAAGAAAATCGTCAAGATCCGGGTGTCGGATGACGAAGAGGTGTTAGTGCAAGGAGAGAAGTCGGGCACAATGATACCATTTATATCCCACCTCAAGGTGTTAAAATATATACGACAGGGATGCGTGGCGTATCTAGCAAGTTTGATGGCCACATATTCTGAGGATAAACGGGTGGATGATATCCCGGTGGTACGCGAATTTCCACAAGTTTTCCCAGAAGAACTTCCTGGATTATCGCCAACCCGACAGGTCGAATTCAGAATCGATTTATTACCTCAAGCTGGCCCTGTTGCTAAAGCGCCCTACCGACTTGCACCGTCTGAGATGCAAGAATTATCCAATCAGTTGCAAGAATTGTTGGATAAAGGATTCATACGTCCTAGTCATTCCCCGTGGGGTGCACCTGTATTATTCGTGAAAAAGAAGGACGGGAGCCTTAAAATGTGCATTGATTACAGGGAGTTGAACAAGTTAACAATCAAAAATAGGTACCCTCTTCCCAGAATTGATGATCTGTTTGACCAGCTGCATGGTGCGAGCTATTTCTCAAAAATCGATCTTAGATCGGGATATCATCAGGTTAGAATTCAGGAAGAAGATGTCCCAAAAACCGCATTCCGGACTCGCTACGGCCATTACGAGTTCTTAGTTATGCCTTTCGGGCTAACAAATGCGCCGGTAGTGTTCATGGACCTCATGAATCGAGTCTGTAAACCCTACCTCGACAAATTCGTCATCGTGTTTATTAACGATATTTTGATTTACTCGAAAAGTAAAGAAGAGCACGAGCAACACTTAAGAATTATTTTAGAGCTTCTGAATCAGGAGAAGTTGTATGCAAAATTCTCCAAGTGTAACTTCTGGTTACAAGAAGTGCAATTCCTAGGTCACGTTGTAAACCATCAAGGAATACACGTTGATCCGAGTAAGATTGAAGCAATTAAGAATTGGCAAGCGCCTAAAACGCCAAAGGAAATCCGCCAATTCTTAGGCTTAGCTGGATATTATCGTCGATTCATAGAGAACTTTTCCAGCATCGCCCAACCTTTAACTCTCCTGACTTAAAAGGATCGAAAGTATGAATGGGGAGAAGAGCAGGAGATGGCGTTTCAAACGTTAAAGCAAAAATTGTGCCAAGCGCCGATTTTAAGTCTCCCCGATGGAGACGATGGTTTTGTCGCGTATTGTGACGCATCGCGTAGAGGGTTAGGATGCGTGTTGATGCAAAATAATAAGGTTATAGCCTATGCTTCCCGACAGTTAAAAGTACACGAGAAAAATTACACTACTCATGACTTAGAACTGGGAGCGATTATCTTCGCACTTAAAATCTGGAGACATTATCTCTACGGTACGAAGTGCACCATCTTCACCGATCATAAAAGTTTGCAGCACATATTCGATCAGAAAGAACTGAATATGAGGCAACGAAGATGGGTCGAGTTGTATAGCGATTATGACTGTGACATCCGTTATCACCCCGGCAAGGCTAACGTTGTAGCCGATGCCTTGAGTAGGAAAGATCGGGTTAAGCCATTGCGAGTGCGAGGGCTGGGGATGATAGTCCAGTCGAACCTTTCGGACCTGATTCGAGTCGCTCAACGTGAGGCGTTGAAAGAAAAACAATTGGAAAAGGAGGGACTTTACGGCAATGAGAAGAATTTCGAACAGCGCGTGGACGAAATTCTCTATTTCAAAAATCGGATTTGGATCCCGACCCTCCATGACCTTCGTGAATTAATCATGGACGAAGCGCATAGATCGAAATATTCCATACATCCGGGATCGGATAAGATGTACAAGGATGTGAAGGAGTTCTACTGGTGGCCGGGTATGAAAAAGGATATAGCAATGTATGTCGGTAAGTGTACGACTTGCGCGAGAGTTAAGGCGGAACACCAGAAACCCTCGGGGATGTTACAACAACCGGAAATTCCCGAATGGAAGTGGGAGCAAATCACGATGGATTTTGTGACACATCTCCCTAAAACGTCCCGAGGACATGATGCAATTTGGGTAATCGTGGATCGATTAACCAAATCGGCACATTTTATCCCGATTAGGAATAATTATAACACTGAGAGACTTGCGCAGATTTATATAAATGAAATTGTGTCTCGTCATGGGATACCCATCTCAATCATCTCCGATCGGGATAGCCATTTCACCTCCAATCTTTGGCAAGCTGTGCAAGAAGCGCTGGGAACGCATATTGATCTAAGCACAGCTTACCACCCTCAGACCGATGGTCAGTCTGAGAGGACCATCCAAACCCTGGAGGATTTGCTTCGTATAGCGTACTGGATTTTAAGGGAAAATGGGATCAACATCTCCCACTCGTTGAATTTTCCTTTAATAACAGTTACCATAGCAGTATAAAGGCAGCGCTTTACGAAGCATTGTATGGTCGGAAGTGCCGATCACCACTCTGCTGGACTAAAGTGGGCGACACTCAGGTTATTAGATCAGACCTGGTCCAGGAAACGACCAGCAAAATCCTTGAAATTAGGAACAATCTGAAGGCCTCACGGGATCGGCAGAAGAGTTATGCCGATACCCGTAGAAAACCATTGTCGTTTGAGAGAGGTGATAAAGTGTATTTGAAGGTATCACCTTGGAAGGGTGTAGTCAGATTTGGAAAGGCGGGGAAGTTAGCCTCGAGATATATTGGACCATTAAATATTACTGCAAAAATCGGTCCCGTAGCATACCGATTAGAACTACCCGATGAACTGAGTGCAGTTCACAACGTGTTTCACGTATCGAACTTGAAAAGATGTCTGGAGGATGAGACATCGGTGTTACCTTTAGAGGGTGTCCAAATAAGTGATAAGCTCAATTTCGTAGATGAACCCATAGAAATAGTAGACGGGAAAATCAAGCAACTTAGACACAATAAGATTTCGTTGGTCAAAGTTAGATGGAATTCGCAACGAGGCCCAGAATACACATGGGAACGAAAGGACGAATTTCGAAAGAAATACCCCTACCTATTTCCTCAAAAGGAAGTAGTCGACGCGTAAAATTTCGAGGACGAAATTTTTGTTACGAGGGGAGAATGTAACGATTCCGGCAATTTCAGGTATACCCTAGCCGGTATATACTATTTTTGTGTTATTTAATAATGAATATATGAATTATAATGCGTTTATACGAGTATGTAAGATTCACATTACGGATTATACTCGATTATACAGTTAATCTTATTGGAAATACGATTAGCCGATTAACGGTTATTAAAGCCCGAACGAATCGAGGATACATTATAGACAAGATATATGATATTTATTGATGTTTACGAAGTATTAAAGCTTCGGGATAAGTGAATTAAAGCACAGAAAAAGAATTTTCGATTTAATGAGACGATCGATCAAGCCGAAAAAGATGCACAATTATTAATAATATGATGTTTTAAGTTAATAAATGTCATGGTTTAAGTTTTTAAATCGGTTTTATATAAATTTCATTTTTAAGCCGAAAAACGACCGTTTTAGCCTCGTTTTAAGCCGAATTAAACATTTAACCGAAAAACGAACTGAATCAGATTATCCAAAACATTATCCGGATTTCGAGAATCCAAATATGTGGCTAAAAATGGAAAGGTGGGTCCCACTCCACCTTCCCTTCACACCGATCGGACTTAAGGGTCCCTTTACCCTTATTATTTTCTTTTTTCACATCAAGATCCTCATCTCCTCTCCACTTTAAGATCCCAAAATCCGGAATTCTAGCAAGAAAACCGAGGTAAAAAACGTGTTATTCACGTGTTCATCTTCGTTTCTTGAGTTTGTTTGCAAGAAAATGAGGTTTCAAAGATGAAAACCGATTCTTGCATGATCAAGTGATGTATACGGGTTATACAAGGGATCTTGGTCCAAGGAAGGAGTTAAACGAACCAAAAACGAATTTTTACGGTTAAATATTTGTTTTTAAAGCATAACCGAAACCATGAAAGAAATGACTTGATTGTGGGTGTAACTTGCTTGGTGTGGTGTTATTGTGCTTGTAGGTGTTGTATCTAGTTGTTAGCAAAGGCTAGAAAGCGAGATCCTTGCGATTTGAAGCTAGAAACACAAGGTAGTTCTGTTTTTGTATAATGTTTGAGATTTGGACAGATTGTGATACGTGCAGAGTTAGGTCATGAAATTTTACAGAGGTGTTAGATATATGAAAATATGAGTTATGTGAAATTTTGGTAATTTGGACAAAGGATGAATATTTGGTGAATTTAATGCTCGGTTTTGGCTAAAAATGGTGAAAAATAGTTAAATATCATGAAAAATTCTGGAAAATTCCAGATAAGCTTTTTATAATATGTATATGTCACACACAAAATTTTAGGTCCGTTGGAGAAGTCTAAGTAGGCTTTTCGGTTAAATGAGTTCTAGGGTTTTCTAGCTCGGTTTTAGTGAAAATGGCATGTAAAAGGGGATTTTGGTTCTGGAAAGATTGCAGGGGACTATGGGGATGCCAGGGGTCATCCAGGAAAAATTTGGGATTTTTCTAAGGTCGTTTGGTATTTACAACATATTTAGTGTTTAAATGGTGTTTAAAAATAGATAAATAAATTTTAAATAAAAAATTAATTTTGGAAATATTTTTATAAAATTCACCACAGTCAAAAGGTGATTTGTGCAAAATTTCAAGATCCGAGACTAAACGGATAATTATTTGTGCTAAAAAGAAAATAAAAACAAACTTTTATGGCTTAAAACGCGTAAACCGGTAAAGTTCGCCTAAGCGAACTGACTGGTGTATAAAAACCCTAAAAATGGACTATTTTCATATAACTAAGTTAAAAAAGTAAAAATAAATCATCCGAAAATAATTCGGATGATTTGGGTAATTTTTATCCGATTTAACAGTTTCCGGTACACTAAAGACGGAAACGGGCCCCGCGGCCAATCGGGGCGTCTAAACCGAGTTCTAATTTCACAACTATAATTAAATCATCAATCAACAACTATTTTGGGTCGTGTGTGACCAAACTCATTTTTGAAACGTAAAAAAAACGGATAACCGTGCTAGGCACGCAAAACGGAGAAAATGAACTAAGAGTAATTTTAACTATTGAACTCTAAACGATATCATAATCTGAGTCCCTAGAAGTGTTTCTGGGTTAACATTGCCCCCAGAACGGGTACAGTACTGGGTTAACAGTGTCCCCAGATATACCGGTTAACACGGTTAAAGTTATATTAATAGTGATTGTATAGTAACGAACTTAGGGATCGTATTACAGATCCGGACTAGTAGCTGGCGTTCTGTGTTACTTAATTGCTTACGATAAGGTGAGTTTCACGAGCCCCTTTTTCTGAATTGTTTTTAAATATTTTCCCGGGGCGGAAAGCATGTTATTAATGAAATGTTTAAGTACTTACTGAACGCATGGATTTGCGTGTATTTACATATATTTTATTGTACGGGAATCATACGGAAATGTACTAAGATGGTAATTGTCTGAGTTGCTAACATTGTAAGGCCCCGCAACACGAGTGATTAACTGAAAGCCGGTAGAGTGTGAATAGTACTATTGGTCTGACAAACCCAACTGGTCCGGCATGGATTTGCTGATGTTTCCCAGCCAGTTGCACATGTCTATTTTGTTGTTATATATTTTGCTATGTAATGTTAGACATAGCGGTTTGGGGCAGGTTCATGGGCGGAGTATGCCACGGGGTTGTTTGTGGATAGTCAGAGGTTTCACTTGTGGGCTCAGCATAATTACATCACTAATATATGATTATTATAATGATTTGTCACTGTTGTTTAAATTAGTGAAACTCACCAACTATTCGTAGTTGACCCGTTTTCTTTACATGCTTTCTAGGTACTCCCAAACTGGAATAAGTGCTACATGCTTGATGATGCGTGCTTGTTGTGGAAGCTTAGTGATCATTTTGTATTAAATATGTTAATGTATTGTTGGTAAAACTTATGTGTTAAAGCCTAGACGGTAACTAAACTCGGAACAATGTAATATGATGTAAATTAATGTAGTAGTGTTTTCTTTATAAGCAATGCTGTTGATATCAGACGTGTCTGTTGCATCCCATTTACGTTTCCGCTTCGGTTACGGGGTGTTACAGCTTACGTCATTGTTCCAACAGATCTTCAATTAGCAACTAATTCTTTACCCAAATTAGCAACAACAAGCTCTGATACCACTTGTCGGTCCCGAATAATCACTCACAATCACAATCAAGTCATAACTCACACAATAAATGTGTCGACAAGAGAGTTAATGACGGTTGCTATTTTAGGAAAGAAACCATTTGTTAAAGGCGAAATCAATAACTAACAAGGTAGTTGCTTAAAGAATAATAACATGTAACTAACCCCCAAGAATCACTCAAAAGATTTCCTTTCATATAATATAAATCATACAAACGATAATCGATTTTCTTGTTGTTACTCTTTATCCTTTCTAATACAGCCTTGCTTGGTGGCCTTACTGCATTGTAGCTTACATTCTTCATCTTACATATGTCAAAAGACACATGTTATTTCTTCATTCTTTCATTCTATTTATTCATTCTTGGTGTGACAGGTGGATACAATGGAAGTTTGTCAATTGATTCTGCTTCAATTTTCTTCCCCTTTCAGCAGCTTTGATTTCTTCATTAGTGATCTGATCACTCAAGTCACTTAAGTCATCTGCGTTCAGATCATCAGAATCAAAATCATCTTCAGAGACTTGTACTCCAATTGACTTGTCTTCTGTAACGTCTTCTTTGACCACAAATTCTTCTTCTTCACTAACATCGACATTTTTATAGAGGTCAACAAATTCTTCTTTGTCTCGAAAGACATCTCTGAATTGTTGTAGATATGCATCTCTCTTCTCTTTGTCAAGTTTGTGCATAAAGTTGTTGTTGAATGGTGGTGGAACTACTTTGTATTTGTATTCCTCTTTCACTTGGTTTAAGATACCACAAATGTTTACTGTGGAAACCAAATTCTTCAGAAAATCAATCTCATTTTGCAGTTTTGTGTTCTGAACTTTCTCCTCAACTACCATCTTCTTCAATCCATCTATCTCAGTGATATACCTCTTTTCAGCTCTATAACTGATCATACAATCATCTTCCAAACTCTTAATTTTCTCTTCGTTTATCAAATCACTTGCCTCATATCCATTGATGATACTTTGTTTCCTAATACACTCACCATCTAGCTTGCCTACTTTCATAGTTAATTCATTGATAATTTCATGTAAATTAGCTGTAGGAGTATAGTGTACCTGAGATGATGTTCCAGCATCCTTCTCTGCAATATCCATCAAAGCAACATTTGCTCTTGAGATGTCCTCTTCGTGGTTGCTCCAGTCAAAATCACCCTCATGCTGTGCAGCCAAAGCTACATTCCCTTTATTTCTTGGTTGATTTTGATTGGTTCTGTTTGAGCTGGTTGGTGCAGTTTGAAGGTTTTGGTTGTTGTTTCTTTGAAAACTTTGATTCTATGGCATAACTTGTTGATTTTTCATTTGAGGCTATTGAAAGTTGTTGAAGTTTGGATTGTAGTTGTTGAAGTTGTTGGGATTGTTGGTTCTCTGCTGGTTATGTTGATACTGTTGCTGCTGATTTCTCGACAGGTTCTGGAACTGATTCATTTGAAAGTTTCTTGGCATGTTGCATTCTCTAGCAAAATGACCAGGCTGTTGGCAATTATAACAGATGGCTTTTGACTTGTCAAAACCAATTCTCTCATTTGGCACTAATAGAAGTGATCTACCAGTCCTGTTGTATAACCTCTTACTTCTCAAAGCCAACATGGCAGCTTGCCACTTTAAGTCCATATCCTCAAGATCATCTGCATCTATCTGCTCTAAATCATCTTGAACAATGCTGGTATGAACCATATTCTTTGCTACAAAAGCATTCTAAGATTCAGTGAACATTGAGAGCAGTGCTTGGAAATCAGATCCATTACTTCCAATTCCACCAACAAAAGGTGCATGTCCATTTCCATTGAGGCTGAATCATTGTCTTCTAAGTGTTGAACATTGAACCTTGATTGGTTTACTGGGTTGCTTGAGCTACCGCCAACAAAAGCTTTAGGTGTATCAAAACCATGTTCAATTGGTTCCTCTATGATGGGAATCTGTTGTTGGTTTTTGGTTGACAAGTTTCCCATAGGTGCAATGCGAGCATTGGTCACCTGGAAACATGGCTTCTCTTCTTTAATCATTTCCTTCTCAATCATCTCAATTTCAGCAGCCTGAAGGAAGAAGACTACATCATCCACCTTTAATTGGTTAAAGTTGGGCTTTTGAAGGTTGAACTTGCAGGCAGTGTACCATTCCTTTGGCATTAAATTGAGCAGCTTGGTATTCAGGTCAAAATCAGTCATCACATAGTCAGTTGTTCTTAGCTCATTCACAATAGCTAGAAATCTCTCTAGAATTGACCTCAATCTCTCTCCATCTTTGTACTTAAATCTCTCTAGCTATTGTTTGAGTCTTTGTTTCTTTATGTTCTTCAGTTCAATGTTGCCCTCAAACATCTCAAGGATTGCATCATACATTGCCTTAACGGTTGTGTGATGAGCAAACTTGGTCAAAATCTCCTGGACAGTCCTAGCTTGATCATGGCTAAGGCCCTGTTGTCCACTTTTCTCATTCTTTCACGCACAACTGCAGTAGCATTTGCACCATCAGTAGTATCTTGTGGACCATTCTTAATCGAATTCCACATATCCACATCGTTATAGCAAACAGCTGCTTCAGATGAAATAAGTAAAAGAAGATACCGGTAATATATAGATCTGGACGGAAATGAAGAACATAGCAGCTGACGTCACTCTTCAATGATACCGTGTTCTGCTTACGTCATTGTTCTTCTTCAGATCTTCAATCAGCAACAAATTCACAACCCAAATCAGCAACAAACAAGCTCTGATTCCACTTGTCGGTCCTGAATAACCACTCACAATCACAATCAAGTCATAACTCACAAAATAAATGTGTCGACAAGAGAGTTAATGACGGTTGCAATTTTGGGAAAGAAAACCGTTTGTTAAAGGCGGAATCAATAACAACCAGTGTAGTTCCTAAACGGTTAATGAAAGGTAACTAACACACAAGAATCACTCAAAAGATTTCCATTTATATAAACAAGTCATACAAAGGATAATCGATTTAGGGTTTCTTGGATGGAAAGTTATATCTGTACTATTCTATGACAGCCGTCACTCTTATAAATATTCTCTCACAATTAATTGGCTTGTACGTAGGAGGCGTGCCCCAAAATATTCCTTCCATAGGCCTGACACCTCCAGACAGCTGTCATTCCTTCTAGAAACCCTAAATAAATAATACATATTCAAATTACATATTCAAAACTATACTAAGTGTAAAAACAGGTCTTCCGGGTAGACTTTGCATAAGTTGTCTTCGCCGAGTAGGCATTGTGCCTTTTGTCTTCTACGGGTAGACTTGCTAACCTTGAAGTGTGCTCGGGAACAGTTCTCCGGGTAGACTTAACTTGGAGCATTTTCCTAAGAAAATTCGCACTAGCAGACTTCAATCTTCTTGATCATATCAGACTTTGCCCTGATTTTACGAGCAACCTTGTTCTTCAATGATCCTTTCAACTCCTTGCTAGTGAATAACTTATTAGCATAGCAAAGTGTGTTGGTAACACTGTAGCCTACTTGAGTTGAACCATACCCGATGTAACTTTAAGAGATTTCATTACTCACATCAAGCCTGCTTGGACCACTGTATTATTAAGGAATACCTTGCCCGATCATCCAATCACTTGGCTTTATGAGTTTGGTTAGCCGAGAGCTTACTCAGAGGCAAACCCTGCTAGGATATGAAGAACAATCTTGCTAGACATGGTGAACCCTGCTCGGGTATACACTAAAGAAGACTTCTAGAAGATAACCTAGCCCGAAGGACAAAATACCTTGCTAGGGTAAGAAAATCCTGCACGGGAATCCATGTGTGCTCAGATTCCATACTTAGCGATTTGAGAGGAGGTTGAGAAGATTCCAATCTTCCTTATACTTCTCTTAGGTCAAATCTTGACTCAACATACAGAAATCACCACACAAATTTCTGGCAATCTTCTCAATATGTCAAAGATATAGATGGGAGAAGACTAGAGGCCACTGTGCTTGGCAGAGAGATTGAAATTACTGAGCATGTTATACGCACAAGTCTTCAACTTAATGACGATTTTACAGAGCAATTATCTTACTCCCAGCAATGGTTTTTAAGAATATTTTAAGAAACACTGGGGTATCAAGGCAACATAAATGAAGGACAGTTTCAGAAGGGGATGTTTCCTTTGATCTAACAATACCTCATACATCACATTATTCAAAGTTAGAATCCAAGAAGAGGAACCAGGACTTTAATGAGTAGGGAGATTGCTATAGCCACTGTTGTCGTTCTTTATGATCAACCATTTAATTTTTCCATAATGATATTTGAAGGGATGGTAACTAATACAAGGTTGAGGGAAGAAGATTAAATTCTCATGAATCCTAGGTTTTTGCAAATAATCATCAACAAGATACACCCTTACTTACCAACTGCCAGTGCAACACATGTAATACGAGATCCTAATATTTACAAAAGAATTAGCGTATTGGGTGCAACAAGTTAATTTAATCAGGAAATGGAATTTGATATACTTCCTTGGTTGGTTAATAATGAACTTCGAGTAATGGAGGTTTCTGCTTCACTAGTGGTGAGTAGTGAGGAAGGGAGTGATGAGGAGGATAATGATGATAAGAGTGACTCTGATGATAGTAATGTTGATCATGATGGTGGACGAGATGATGAAATTGTTGAAGAAAATGTGGCTAATGTTTTAGCACATGTTAATGGGGAGGTAGTTCATGTTGAGGTTGTTTCAAAAGTTATTCACCATGTTTCAACTCTTACACCACTTGTTTCACCACCCCAAACACAAACCCATGAACCATACATTCCATTACAACCACACTCACCACCTCAAACACAAACCCATGAGTCATACATTCCATCACCACCACACTCACCACCTCAAACTCAAACCCATGAGCTATACATTTAATCACCACCACACTCACCATCTCAAACCCAAACCCAAACCCAAACCCAATCCAATCCGACTGAACATGAACCTTACATACCAGAACATCTTTCGGCACACCTTATAAACCAACCAGACATACCTTACCAGTCACCAACCCACTCCATAAACATTGCCCATACTGATATTCCTTCATCACCACCCACCCAAAGCCACACACCTTTAATGCAAACTCAAAACCCATTACCACATTCAAGTTCCCAAATCATATAAAGCCTAGTACACCAATCTCAACGCCAAACACAAAACTCTAATTCCTCTGAAACTAAACCATTAAATTTAAATCATTCACCATCTCCCATTCCAACCCATGATATCTTGAAGAGAAACTTTCATCTCATTATTGAGAATTGTGACTTAAGAACTAAAAATACAGAGTTGAGGGCCAAAAACAATGACTTCAAAAATATGCTACAACAAGCCCTGAAGAGAATTCAAACCCTGGAGTCTAAGGTTGAGAAGACCTCAGATGCACTTAAAATGGGGAGAATGTCCATGTGGCTACTTATGAAAACTCTCTAAATATTATCGGAATGATCTATGATATTAGTGATGATGAGGAAATGAATGAGATTATGGAGGAATGAGAGGTCAGAGATGATGTAATAGTGAATGAAGTAGTTTCAGATGACGTGAGAATGAATATTGTGGTTGCAGATGATGAGATAGTGATTGATGCTAATGATGACGATGATGATGATGATGATGATGATGGAACAATTGTCCTAGATGAAGATATAGATGGAGCTGAGACTGAAATTATATCTGGTTAAACTGTAGACTTATCTGGTGAAATTGTGGTACTTGACACTACAAATGATGAATGTGATGAAGTAAGTTCCCTGATTGTGAAGAAGAATGTTGAAGTAGATGAGATGCCACCTACTGTCATAAGAGAGGTTGGACCATCTAAACTAATTGATAAGGATGATGAAAGAAGAAAAGAAAAGGGTAAGGCGGTCGCAGAAGATGAGAGTCAACTCTAGCCACTTAAGAAGAAAACAAATGAATCTAATGATCATATTTTATGTATTGATGACTATTCAAAAAAGGCTAAAAAGTAACATGATCTAATCATAAAGAAATGGTTTGAAAGGGTCATTTCGATCTTCATGATAACTTAGAAAGAAATGGATGAGCAATGGTTATTATGGAAAAAGTTGAATTGGAGAATAAATTGAGAGAATATGAAGAGGAATTGGATCAAGAGGTCCTTGAGAGACTCTTTAGACTAAAACAAGCTGAGGATGCTATAACGGCACTAGCTATAGTTGTTCATCAGTTTCAAGAAGAAAATTCTGAAAAGACAACATCAACTAAGGAACCTATTTCTGAAAATCCTAATAAACAGTTGGTAGATGTTAAAAGAATATAGGATGAGATGGAAAGGGCATGGCCTGTAAAAACAGTTGAAGGATTACTAAATGAAATAAGGTCCGCTGAGAGAGAATGGCCTGTAAACTTGGTTAAATTTTCCAGAAAAAGAAAAAGGTATGTTCAAACCATACCTAATTTTGAAGAATCTCTTAAAAAGAAGAAGAAGAAGGTGGAGAGAGGGGGGTACACGAAGAGAAAGAGGAAGATAAATCTTAAGCCATGGGAAGACAATGAAAAGATTGATATTTTAAGGCAAGTGATGCTGAAGAAGAGAATGCCAGCAAAAGTGTTTGATAATTTGTGGCAATCCCAATTGAAAGAGTTATATGAAGAAGAGAAGATATATTTAATAAGGAAGAAGATGAACAAAAGAGAATTATGTCAATACAATCAAGTCCCAAGAGGCATGCTTCTAAAAGACCAAGATCACCATCAAATGGAGAAATGGATAAGGAGACTATTGAAATGATGAAAACTTTATCCGAAAAAGGTGTTGACTATTTGTCCATGATTATGATTATCAACGACAAAATCATTAAACTTTTTGAATCAAAGGGACAAGTAAGAAGGCCCCAACAGGCTTCTACATCCAGAGCTCCCATCCCTACCACTAGGTCTAGCTTACAGAGAGAATATGAACCACCCACAAATGTGGATCTACCAAAGAATCTGTACTATGATTCTAGGACCAACATACTGAAGGTGATAATGAAAGGTGTTATACTCAAAACTATCATATTCAGGGATGATTTTAGGGAGTTCAACAATGAGTAGCTAGAAGACCTAGCAGATCTGCTACTCTTTGATTATACGCAAAGGGATAGATTTTCTGGATAAAAAAGGAATGATCTGTCAAAGTACCTTAAAGAACAAGCAAGGACAGGATTTCCTTTGTTGAACAAGAAAAGAAAATTGGAAAACACTAAAGCAGAGAAGATTAAAAGGCAAAGGAGATTGAGTGACATTAAAATGACATAACTATTATTGGGCAAGTCCAAGAAAGTTACTAATCCATATGCAAACATGAAAGAGTGTATAAGTATGATAAGAAAAATGAGCAGAAGGCTGCAACTGTAAGAATGAATAGAAGAACTGAAGAAAGAACAAACTCAAGGAGCTGATTAATTTTTGTTTATGTACTTTGATTTGTAATTTCCTAGAGACAGAATTTCAAATATGTAATATTTTCTTTTAAGTAATGTAATATACTGATTTTAAAAATTTGATTTTTATTTTAGACAAGTGTATCAATCTACTGGTGTTATGGTGCATATGAGTTTGTTCAAATCTAGGGGAGATTTTCGGGATAAAAATGATCAAGGAAGATAGGAATCTTCTCAACTTCCTGACGAAAAATGCTAAGTATGCAATACGAGCAAACTAGGCACTTAGAGCAAGCTTAACACTTATTCAAGCATAGTATCTTACATCGAGCAAGGTTATCTTCTGGAATTCTTCTAATTGTTTAGTTCGAGCAAACTATACTTCATCAAGCAGGGTTGTTCTTCAGTAGAGCAAGGTTTTCTTTAGATAAAACTCTTGACTTAACCAAGCTTAAACCAAGTAATTTAGTGGGTCGAGCAAGGTTACAAAAATAGTTATCTCAAGAACACTTGTAGGAACTTATTGAAATTATACTAAGGACTTCTACGAGCAAGTTTCAACCTCAAGAAAGCTACACTACACCCATCACACTTGGTTTGCTAGAATAAGTTATCAACAAAAGGTTGAAGAGACCATGGAGAACAAGTTTGGTCGTAGGATATTCTCGAGTAAAGTTTGATTATATCAAGAAGATTGAAGTCTGCTTGAAGAATATTTTCTAAGAAAAATATTCATAAGTAAAAGCTTGCTTGGAGAACTGTTCTAGCACACTTATGGATTACCAGGTCTGCTCGATAAAGACAAAAGCTTACTTGAAGACCTGTTTACACTTGAAATAATTTTGAATATGTTTAAATATGTTTTTCTAATATTTAGGGTTTCTAGAAGGTGTCAGGAATGCCTATTTAAGGAAAGTTTAGGTTACATTTATGATAACGGTGATTGACGACTGAATAGACTTTCTTATCATACATAATATCTTTGTACGGAAAGCAATCGCACCTGACATTATACATAGAAACCCTAAAAGTTATTCCTTTGTATTATTGTTTAATATAAATGGAAATCTTTAGATTTTCTTGTGTGTTTGTTATCTTTATGTTTCTATAAGTAACATCTTGATTACTATTGATTACGCCTATAGCAATCATTAGGTCTCTTCATTAGCTTATTGGTAACCGTCTTGTCAACAATAAGTTGTTGGTTACGAGGTTGATAGTGCGATAAATCGATCCTGACTTGATCCTGACTTTACTTGGAATATTTTCCATAGAGAATATTCTTTTCAAGCAGACTTCAATCTTCATAATATATCTAATTTTTGCTCGGACATATTCCACGAGCAAACTAGTTCTTGCTCGGATCTCACCAATCTTTTATTTAACCTCATTTTAACAAATCAAATATACTCGGGTACTGTGGGCTTGCTCAAGATTGAACTATGCTCGAAGTAACACTTGGTATAATTTCCAATAACTCCTATCAAGCATAATTGAGATCATCCTTATTACATCCTTGCTCGACCCACCTGGTTTACTCGTGAACTTGGTTTAAGCATGGATGATCAAGTGTTTGCTCGGATTACCTTACCGGATATAAGAACAACTTTGCTTGACGAAGTGTGGCTTGCTGGAAGCTTAACACTTAGAAAACTTCAAGAAGCTAACCTTACTCTCATAAGATATCATGCTCGAATTAGTAAATACCTTGCTCGAAGTGCTTAAGTTTGCTCAAGTTCCATACTTAGCTTTTTGTATGGAGGTTGAGAAGATTTCAATATTTACTTATCAATTTACTTGACCCAACAGATTGTGGTTATTTTCTAGGTTATTCCTCAACTTCTAAAGCTTATAGAAATTTTATTCTAGAAAAAAAGCGATAGAAGATATATAAAATGTTAATTTTAATGAAATGTTTTTATTTAAAAAATTCTAATGATCCTTCTAATTTGTTTAACCTTGATTTCTTAATATATGAGCCAAAAACTGATGAATCTTCTAATGCATGTCTTCAATTTGAAGGGCTATATTTATTTGAAAATTCAAGCGTAGAGAACAACATCACTTTCATTCAAACTACAGATCATTTGCAATCTACTGATCAAAGAACTCAAGGAAGTGTAACTACTGATCTTCAAACAACTGGCATCCAAAATACTTCCTAATCCCACTTTTAAGAGTTCATCAGTAGTTTATGAAAGCCATTGTTTACCTCCTATGCCTTCTCCTATAACAATTGTTTCCACATCAGTAGTTTCAATAACACATTCATCAAATACATTAAGTGACATGGTTCCTTATGTGTTTCATACTTCTCAACCTCAAAAATAATTCATTGGTGACATATAACATGGTGTTCTCAGCAGAAGTCAACAAGCAAATGTTTGCTTCTTTGTTGAACATTGAGAGCAGTGCTTGGAAATCAGATCCATTACTTCCAATTCCACCAACAAAAGGTGCATGTCCATTTCCATTGAGGCTGAATCATTGTCTTCTAAGTGTTGAACATTGAACCTTGATTGGTTTACTGGGTTGCTTGAGCTACCGCCAACAAAAGCTTTAGGTGTATCAAAACCATGTTCAATTGGTTCCTCTATGATGGGAATCTGTTGTTGGTTTTTGGTTGACAAGTTTCCCATAGGTGCAATGCGAGCATTGGTCACCTGGAAACATGGCTTCTCTTCTTTAATCATTTCCTTCTCAATCATCTCAATTTCAGCAGCCTGAAGGAAGAAGACTACATCATCCACCTTTAATTGGTTAAAGTTGGGCTTTTGAAGGTTGAACTTGCAGGCAGTGTACCATTCCTTTGGCATTAAATTGAGCAGCTTGGTATTCAGGTCAAAATCAGTCATCACATAGTCAGTTGTTCTTAGCTCATTCACAATAGCTAGAAATCTCTCTAGAATTGACCTCAATCTCTCTCCATCTTTGTACTTAAATCTCTCTAGCTATTGTTTGAGTCTTTGTTTCTTTATGTTCTTCAGTTCAATGTTGCCCTCAAACATCTCAAGGATTGCATCATACATTGCCTTAACGGTTGTGTGATGAGCAAACTTGGTCAAAATCTCCTGGACAGTCCTAGCTTGATCATGGCTAAGGCCCTGTTGTCCACTTTTCTCATTCTTTCACGCACAACTGCAGTAGCATTTGCACCATCAGTAGTATCTTGTGGACCATTCTTAATCGAATTCCACATATCCACATCGTTATAGCAAACAGCTGCTTCAGATGAAATAAGTAAAAGAAGATACCGGTAATATATAGATCTGGACGGAAATGAAGAACATAGCAGCTGACGTCACTCTTCAATGATACCGTGTTCTGCTTACGTCATTGTTCTTCTTCAGATCTTCAATCAGCAACAAATTCACAACCCAAATCAGCAACAAACAAGCTCTGATTCCACTTGTCGGTCCTGAATAACCACTCACAATCACAATCAAGTCATAACTCACAAAATAAATGTGTCGACAAGAGAGTTAATGACGGTTGCAATTTTGGGAAAGAAAACCGTTTGTTAAAGGCGGAATCAATAACAACCAGTGTAGTTCCTAAACGGTTAATGAAAGGTAACTAACACACAAGAATCACTCAAAAGATTTCCATTTATATAAACAAGTCATACAAAGGATAATCGATTTAGGGTTTCTTGGATGGAAAGTTATATCTGTACTATTCTATGACAGCCGTCACTCTTATAAATATTCTCTCACAATTAATTGGCTTGTACGTAGGAGGCGTGCCCCAAAATATTCCTTCCATAGGCCTGACACCTCCAGACAGCTGTCATTCCTTCTAGAAACCCTAAATAAATAATACATATTCAAATTACATATTCAAAACTATACTAAGTGTAAAAACAGGTCTTCCGGGTAGACTTTGCATAAGTTGTCTTCGCCGAGTAGGCATTGTGCCTTTTGTCTTCTACGGGTAGACTTGCTAACCTTGAAGTGTGCTCGGGAACAGTTCTCCGGGTAGACTTAACTTGGAGCATTTTCCTAAGAAAATTCGCACTAGCAGACTTCAATCTTCTTGATCATATCAGACTTTGCCCTGATTTTACGAGCAACCTTGTTCTTCAATGATCCTTTCAACTCCTTGCTAGTGAATAACTTATTAGCATAGCAAAGTGTGTTGGTAACACTGTAGCCTACTTGAGTTGAACCATACCCGATGTAACTTTAAGAGATTTCATTACTAACATCAAGCCTGCTTGGACCACTGTATTATTAAGGAATACCTTGCCCGATCATCCAATCACTTGGCTTTATGAGTTTGGTTAGCCGAGAGCTTACTCAGAGGCAAACCCTGCTAGGATATGAAGAACAATCTTGCTAGACATGGTGAACCCTGCTCGGGTATACACTAAAGAAGACTTCTAGAAGATAACCTAGCCCGAAGGACAAAATACCTTGCTAGGGTAAGAAAATCCTGCACGGGAATCCATGTGTGCTCAGATTCCATACTTAGCGATTTGAGAGGAGGTTGAGAAGATTCCAATCTTCCTTATACTTCTCTTAGGTCAAATCTTGACTCAACATACAGAAATCACCACACAAATTTCTGGCAATCTTCTCAATATGTCAAAGATATAGATGGGAGAAGACTAGAGGCCACTGTGCTTGGCAGAGAGATTGAAATTACTGAGCATGTTATACGCACAAGTCTTCAACTTAATGACGATTTTACAGAGCAATTATCTTACTCCCAGCAATGGTTTTTAAGAATATTTTAAGAAACACTGGGGTATCAAGGCAACATAAATGAAGGACAGTTTCAGAAGGGGATGTTTCCTTTGATCTAACAATACCTCATACATCACATTATTCAAAGTTAGAATCCAATAAGAGGAACCAGGACTTTAATGAGTAGGGAGATTGCTATAGCCACTGTTGTCGTTCTTTATGATCAACCATTTAATTTTTCCATAATGATATTTGAAGGGATGGTAACTAATACAAGGTTGAGGGAAGAAGAATAAATTCTCATGAATCCTAGGTTTTTGCAAATAATCATCAACAAGATACACCCTTACTTACCAACTGCCAGTGCAACACATGTAATACGAGATCCTAATATTTACAAAAGAATTAGCGTATTGGGTGCAACAAGTTAATTTAATCAGGAAATGGAATTTGATATACTTCCTTGGTTGGTTAATAATGAACTTCGAGTAATGGAGGTTTCTGCTTCACTAGTGGTGAGTAGTGAGGAAGGGAGTGATGAGGAGGATAATGATGATAAGAGTGACTCTGATGATAGTAATGTTGATCATGATGGTGGACGAGATGATGAAATTGTTGAAGAAAATGTGGCTAATGTTTTAGCACATGTTAATGGTGAGGTAGTTCATGTTGAGGTTGTTTCAAAAGTTATTCACCATGTTTCAACTCTTACACCACTTGTTTCACCACCCCAAACACAAACCCATGAACCATACATTCCATTACAACCACACTCACCACCTAAAACACAAACCCATGATTCATACATTCCATCACCACCACACTCACCACCTCAAACTCAAACCCATGAGCTATACATTTAATCACCACCACACTCACCATCTCAAACCCAAACCCAAACCCAAACCCAATCCAATCCGACTGAACATGAACCTTACATACCTGAACATCTTTCGGCACACCTTATAAACCAACCAGACACACCTTACCAGTCACCAACCCACTCCATAAACATTGCCCATACTGATATTCCTTCATCACCACCCACCCAAAGCCACACACCTTTAATGCAAACTCAAAACCCATTACCACATTCAAGTTCCCAAATCATATAAAGCCTAGTACACCAATCTCAACGCCAAACACAAAACTCTAATTCCTCTGAAACTAAACCATTAAATTTAAATCATTCACCATCTCCCATTCCAACCCATGATATCTTGAAGAGAAACTTTCATCTCATTATTGAGAATTGTGACTTAAGAACTAAAAATACAGAGTTGAGGGCCAAAAACAATGACTTCAAAAATATGCTACAACAAGCCCTGAAGAGAATTCAAACCCTGGAGTCTAAGGTTGAGAAGACCTCAGATGCACTTAAAATGGGGAGAATGTCCATGTGGCTACTTATGAAAACTCTCTAAATATTATCGGAATGATCTATGATATTAGTGATGATGAGGAAATGAATGAGATTGTGGAGGAATGAGAGGTCAGAGATGATGTAATAGTGAATGAAGTAGTTTCAGATGACGTGAGAATGAATATTGTGGTTGCAGATGATGAGATAGTGATTGATGCTAATGATGACGATGATGATGATGATGATGATGATGATGATGGAACAATTGTCCTAGATGAAGATATAGATGGAGCTGAGACTGAAATTATATCTGGTTAAACTGTAGACTTATCTGGTGAAATTGTGGTACTTGACACTACAAATGATGAATGTGATGAAGTAAGTTCCCTGATTGTGAAGAAGAATGTTGAAGTAGATGAGATGCCACCTACTGTCATAAGAGAGGTTGGACCATCTAAACTAATTGATAAGGATGATGAAAGAAGAAAAGAAAAGGGTAAGGCGGTCGCAGAAGATGAGAGTCAACTCTAGCCACTTAAGAAGAAAACAAATGAATCTAATGATCATATTTTATGTATTGATGACTATTCAAAAAAGGCTAAAAAGTAACATGATCTAATCATAAAGAAATGGTTTGAAAGGGTCATTTCGATCTTCATGATAACTTAGAAAGAAATGGATGAGCAATGGTTATTATGGAAAAAGTTGAATTGGAGAATAAATTGAGAGAATATGAAGAGGAATTGGATCAAGAGGTCCTTGAGAGACTCTTTAGACTAAAACAAGCTGAGGATGCTATAACGGCACTAGCTATAGTTGTTCATCAGTTTCAAGAAGAAAATTCTGAAAAGACAACATCAACTAAGGAACCTATTTCTGAAAATCCTAATAAACAGTTGGTAGATGTTAAAAGAATATAGGATGAGATGGAAAGGGCATGGCCTGTAAAAACAGTTGAAGGATTACTAAATGAAATAAGGTCCGCTGAGAGAGAATGGCCTGTAAACTTGGTTAAATTTTCCAGAAAAAGAAAAAGGTATGTTCAAACCATACCTAATTTTGAAGAATCTCTTAAAAAGAAGAAGAAGAAGGTGGAGAGAGGGGGGTACACGAAGAGAAAGAGGAAGATAAATCTTAAGCCATGGGAAGACAATGAAAAGATTGATATTTTAAGGCAAGTGATGCTGAAGAAGAGAATGCCAGCAAAAGTGTTTGATAATTTGTGGCAATCCCAATTGAAAGAGTTATATGAAGAAGAGAAGATATATTTAATAAGGAAGAAGATGAACAAAAGAGAATTATGTCAATACAATCAAGTCCCAAGAGGCATGCTTCTAAAAGACCAAGATCACCATCAAAGGGAGAAATGGATAAGGAGACTATTGAAATGATGAAAACTTTATCCGAAAAAGGTGTTGACTATTTGTCCATGATTATGATTATCAACGACAAAATCATTAAACTTTTTGAATCAAAGGGACAAGTAAGAAGGCCCCAACAAGCTTCTACATCCAGAGCTCCCATCCCTACCACTAGGTCTAGCTTACAGAGAGAATATGAACCACCCACAAATGTGGATCTACCAAAGAATCTGTACTATGATTCTAGGACCAACACACTGAAGGTGATAATGAAAGGTGTTATACTCAAAACTATCATATTCAGGGATGATTTTAGGGAGTTCAACAATGAGTAGCTAGAAGACCTAGCAGATCTGCTACTCTTTGATTATACGCAAAGGGATAGATTTTCTGGATAAAAAAGGAATGATCTGTCAAAGTACCTTAAAGAACAAGCAAGGACAGGATTTCCTTTGTTGAACAAGAAAAGAAAATTGGAAAACACTAAAGCAGAGAAGATTAAAAGGCAAAGGAGATTGAGTGACATTAAAATGACATAACTATTATTGGGCAAGTCCAAGAAAGTTACTAATCCATATGCAAACATGAAAGAGTGTATAAGTATGATAAGAAAAATGAGCAGAAGGCTGCAACTGTAAGAATGAATAGAAGAACTGAAGAAAGAACAAACTCAAGGAGCTGATTAATTTTTGTTTATGTACTTTGATTTGTAATTTCCTAGAGACAGAATTTCAAATATGTAATATTTTCTTTTAAGTAATGTAATATACTGATTTTAAAAATTTGATTTTTATTTTAGACAAGTGTATCAATCTACTGGTGTTATGGTGCATATGAGTTTGTTCAAATCTAGGGGAGATTTTCGGGATAAAAATGATCAAGGAAGATAGGAATCTTCTCAACTTCCTGAAGAAAAATGCTAAGTATGCAATACGAGCAAACTAGGCACTTAGAGCAAGCTTAACACTTATTCAAGCATAGTATCTTACATCGAGCAAGGTTATCTTCTGGAATTCTTCTAATTGTTTAGTTCGAGCAAACTATACTTCATCAAGCAGGGTTGTTCTTCAGTAGAGCAAGGTTTTCTTTAGATAAAACTCTTGACTTAACCAAGCTTAAACCAAGTAATTTAGTGGGTCGAGCAAGGTTACAAAAATAGTTATCTCAAGAACACTTGTAGGAACTTATTGAAATTATACTAAGGACTTCTACGAGCAAGTTTCAACCTCAAGAAAGCTACACTACACCCATCACACTTGGTTTGCTAGAATAAGTTATCAACAAAAGGTTGAAGAGACCATGGAGAACAAGTTTGGTCGTAGGATATTCTCGAGTAAAGTTTGATTATATCAAGAAGATTGAAGTCTGCTTGAAGAATATTTTCTAAGAAAAATATTCATAAGTAAAAGCTTGCTTGGAGAACTGTTCTAGCACACTTATGGATTACCAGGTCTGCTCGATAAAGACAAAAGCTTACTTGAAGACCTGTTTACACTTGAAATAATTTTGAATATGTTTAAATATGTTTTTCTAATATTTAGGGTTTCTAGAAGGTGTCAGGAATGCCTATTTAAGGAAAGTTTAGGTTACATTTATGATAACGGTGATTGACGACTGAATAGACTTTCTTATCATACATAATATCTTTGTACGGAAAGCAATCGCACCTGACATTATACATAGAAACCCTAAAAGTTATTCCTTTGTATTATTGTTTAATATAAATGGAAATCTTTAGATTTTCTTGTGTGTTTGTTATCTTTATGTTTCTATAAGTAACATCTTGATTACTATTGATTACGCCTATAGCAATCATTAGGTCTCTTCATTAGCTTATTGGTAACCGTCTTGTCAACAATAAGTTGTTGGTTACGAGGTTGATAGTGCGATAAATCGATCCTGACTTGATCCTGACTTTACTTGGAATATTTTCCATAGAGAATATTCTTTTCAAGCAGACTTCAATCTTCATAATATATCTAATTTTTGCTCGGACATATTCCACGAGCAAACTAGTTCTTGCTCGGATCTCACCAATCTTTTATTTAACCTCATTTTAACAAATCAAATATACTCGGGTACTGTGGGCTTGCTCAAGATTGAACTATGCTCGAAGTAACACTTGGTATAATTTCCAATAACTCCTATCAAGCATAATTGAGATCATCCTTATTACATCCTTGCTCGACCCACCTGGTTTACTCGTGAACTTGGTTTAAGCATGGATGATCAAGTGTTTGCTCGGATTACCTTACCGGATATAAGAACAACTTTGCTTGACGAAGTGTGGCTTGCTGGAAGCTTAACACTTAGAAAACTTCAAGAAGCTAACCTTACTCTCATAAGATATCATGCTCGAATTAGTAAATACCTTGCTCGAAGTGCTTAAGTTTGCTCAAGTTCCATACTTAGCTTTTTGTATGGAGGTTGAGAAGATTTCAATATTTACTTATCAATTTACTTGACCCAACAGATTGTGGTTATTTTCTAGGTTATTCCTCAACTTCTAAAGCTTATAGAAATTTTATTCTAGAAAAAAAGCGATAGAAGATATATAAAATGTTAATTTTAATGAAATGTTTTTATTTAAAAAATTCTAATGATCCTTCTAATTTGTTTAACCTTGATTTCTTAATATATGAGCCAAAAACTGATGAATCTTCTAATGCATGTCTTCAATTTGAAGGGCTATATTTATTTGAAAATTCAAGCGTAGAGAACAACATCACTTTCATTCAAACTACAGATCATTTGCAATCTACTGATCAAAGAACTCAAGGAAGTGTAACTACTGATCTTCAAACAACTGGCATCCAAAATACTTCCTAATCCCACTTTTAAGAGTTCATCAGTAGTTTATGAAAGCCATTGTTTACCTCCTATGCCTTCTCCTATAACAATTGTTTCCACATCAGTAGTTTCAATAACACATTCATCAAATACATTAAGTGACATGGTTCCTTATGTGTTTCATACTTCTCAACCTCAAAAATAATTCATTGGTGACATATAACATGGTGTTCTCAGCAGAAGTCAACAAGCAAATGTTTGCTTCTTTGTTGGCTTTCTATCTTAACTTGAATCAACCAAGTACCAAATTGCCTTATGAGAAAACAGTTGGGTTGAAGCCATGCAAGAGGAACTCATACAATTCACTAATATGCATGTTTGGAAATTATGCCCAAGAACGGAGGGTGAAAAACCTATTAGTACAAAAACGTTATTCAGGAACAAAACTGATGAAAGAGGGATTATTGTAAAAAAAAACAAAGCAATGTTAGCAGTTCAAGGATATTTTCAAGAAGAAGGTATTGACTATGAAGAAACCTTTGCACCCGTTATTCGACTGATTCCTGCATATGCAACCACTCATAATGTAAAGTTGTTCCAAATGGATGTCAAAACAAGCTTTTCTTTATGGTGGCATTCAAGAGGAGGTGTATCTTACACAACTACTAGGGTTTGAAGATTTTTCAATCCAGACTATATCTGCAAGATAAAAAAAGCAATTTATGGGCTCAAAGAAGCTCCAAGAGCCTGGTATGACAAAGTTACCTCATTTTTTATTTCAAATGAATTTCAAAAAGGAGAAATTGATAAGACTTTGTTTCCCTAAAGGGAAGGAAAAGATTTACTTCTTGTTTAAATTTTATGTCAATGACATCATATTTTGATCCACAAATCCAAACTTTTGTGATGATTTTACAAAACTCATGAAATATGAATTTATAATGATTAATATGGGTGAGTTACAGTACTTTTTGGGCTTGCAAGTCAAACAAACTAAAACTGGAATTTTTCTACATCAATCAAAATATGGTAAAAATCTCATAGAAAAGTTTAAAATGACGGATTTCAATGCAAAGAAAGTTTCACACCAATGAGTAAAATTGATCTATTATCACCGGATAAAACTCGTGAGTATGTTGATCAAACCTTGTATATATGTATGATTGGATCTTAAATGTATCTAAAAGAAACAAGGCATGATATAACACATGAAACATGTGTTTATGCAAGATATCAAGATTCACCAACAGAATCTCATTTAAGTGTTGATAAATGGATATTTAGATATCTATATGGTACACCTACCTTGAGTATTTGGTATCCATCAATCAAAAAACCAATCCTGTTGGTTTTGTAGAAAGTGACTTTGCATGTCGTCAATTGACAAGAAAAACAACATTGGGGGTATGTCGGTTCTTTTGGGATGCGCTGGTGTCTTGTTAGAACAAGAAGCAAAAAACTATTTCAAACTTAACTGTTGAAGCTGAGTATATTAATGCTGCAACCTACACAGCTCAACTACTTTGGCTACAAAACCAGTTGTTGGATTATGGGTTAATGACTTTATAAACTCCAATGAAATTGGATAGTGAAGCTTCTTTAAACATCACCAAAACTCCAGTTCAGCATTAAAAAACTAAGCACATTGAGATCAAACATTACTTCAAAAGAGATTGCTATGGGAAAGGTTTAATTTCAATTGAATATGTCTCTTCTGACAATCAGTTGGCTGATGTGTTTACAAAATCACTTGATTCAACTAATTTCATAGACCGATTTCCAGATTAGGAATTTTACATCTTTGAATCAACATTTTTGCAAATTCTGGACAATTGTTACTAATGACTCTTGATAATAAAATGTATTCATTTAAAAAAATTGTTGTTTTCAAAAGTACTCATCAAGTTTCACTCAAACTATTTATCAATGTTTTCAAAACTATTGTTTCGAAAAATAATGAAAACAACTGTTCAAAACATTTGTTATTCAAACTACTGATGACAATCAGTGTTTTCTAAAATATTGATAAGTTTTATTCAAAACATTTGATCAAATATAAGCATTAGTTGTTTCATTTCTTCAAAAGTTTTTTGCGTTTACTAGTCTTCGTATAAATAGAACAGTGGTTTCAATGGTAACTTTTGATTACCCACTTGCTAAAACCACCTAATCATCCGTCAATCAAAAGATTACCTTACATAATCATCTTTCTTAACTCTAGAGAAATTGTTTATCTATATTACACTCATTCTAAAGTTGAATCACTCACATACTTTCTATCATCGTTGTTCTCACGTACTATGCAAACGTGGATCAAAATCCTATGAAACTTTAATTCAAGTATCCCCATAACCTGTTACCTTACGTTATCACCGTCTCGAACCACAGTGAGTATGATAACATGATTGGGACAATCACTGGAACCCGATTCTATAACCTCTTGATGATTGATTCTGATCTCTATCCACAAACCCTCAACAATTTCTAGAAGAATGTTTCATTCAATATGCTGAGAATGATAACACGACATTATTTATCAAAACAAAAAGGTATGTCACACAGAGGTATTTGTCTCATCTTCACTCCTTTCTCAACATGTGGAGTTGAATGATGATAATTTTCCTTCAAGTTTTGTTTCACAGACACTGAAGTCTGAACTCATTGAGATAGGCTACTTGAGTTCTACTCAAAAGGCTACACTTTTCAAAAACATGTGTTTCCTTCTCCAATGAAGTTCCTTTTTTCATACATTGCTTCAGTCTATGTCATGCAAAACCACTGGTTGGAACGAATTTCCATTTATTTTTCAATATATGGTTTATTCCATTCTAACTGGTGAAAATCAATGCTTTTCAAAATCACTTTACAATGATCTAGTTAATAGTGTTAAAGCAATGGCTGCAACAATAGGAAAAATATTTTTAATGTTTCCAAGAATTGTAAGGGTATACCTTATGAAGGTATTACCAAACACATATTTGATCCAAGTATCTCATATTAAAGTCAAAGTCTCAGCAATTAGATATTTGCGATAATGAAGGATTCCAAATCATCAACCTTGGTTGATAAGGATGACCTTGCTCAAACTGTTGATGCTTCGGCAACAGTAATTACAGAGACAAATCCCGCTGCTCTTGGTGAATAAAGTGCTCATCCTAGCACTTTGCAACCCACACCAACCACCACAAAGAAACAATCCATGAAATCTTCAAAACCGAATTAAAAAAGAAACCAAAAGAAGTAGTTTAGGAAGATAAGGTGCCTAAATTGCCTGCGGTAACACAAAGGCCACAGAGAAAATTGATTGTTGTTACTTCCTCACAACATGGCACCTTCACCCAAGCCACCTCCTCAGTCTTCCTCCCGAAAGGAAACTATTATATGCATAGGGGATCCACATCAACAACTTGAAGGGCTAATAAGTGTTCAACTCCAAGCCACTCTCCTAGGGCTACCTCTCATTCACCTCCCTTGGATCTTCATATCATCACCAAGGAAGACGTTTCTCAAGTAATTACATGAGTATCCAATATCACTAAAAGCGGTTCGTTCTTTACCAGAGTATCCAATATCACTAAAATCATTTTTTCTTGTTTTTCTTCCATATTTGTGGTCGTCAACTTTTAGGATTAAGTACTTTGAGTCATTGACCCGTTTATATTTAACCATTAAATCACATACATTTACCAAACCCTAGAGCTAGTAATCAATTAAGTTATTATTTATCCAAACCAATTGTCCGGTTTTAGTTCTATCAATCAGCAACGTGAAATATCTAGTATTTTGTTTATCAGTGTAATCAAACGATTTTTCCAAATAGGTTTAATCAATAGGTCTAGTCTGCTTCACAACTTGAAACCTGAAGTTTAGTTACTTTTCTCAAATTGTTTACAACCAAATCGTTATTTAATCTGCTCGACATCGTTTGTCCACCCAAGTATAACTCATTAAAAATCATTAAAATTTATTATCACTTTCCACTGATTCCCTGTGGAGAAGACCTTAATTACACGTACTAGTATAGGTATTTAAGACTTTAAAAATACTTGTTTTATATTAGAGGAGGAAATCCACATCAAAATGGCGTCGTTGCCGGGGAATCTATGCGTAAAGTACTAGTTTAGCTTATATTTTAGTTTTTTTTACTACTTTCTTCGTTGATTTTACGAGGGGTGTTAGTGTTTTTGTCTGTGTAGGTGATTTTACAGGTTAATGCAGACAAGATATTACTACGAGAAAGAGCCTCTACAATTTGTTCCAAAAATTGAAAAAGCAACAAGCAGAAACTGAGCAGCTTAAAAACCCATGTTAAAACAAAAACCATAAGCCACAACCTCAAAACCAAAAAGAGAAGACATGAGTAACTGAAATAACCAAACACGAATGATTACCAACTTGATAACCAAGAGGAACCACTGAACCAAGAACAACCCATTCCTTAGAACAACCTACCACCAAACCAAAACCACAATGATAACTATAACCGAAACCAGGTAAACCGTAGAAGGGGTATCCACACCAGAGAACATAACTAAACTTTAATGACAACCGATCAGTCAGATACGCCCCACTAAACCGTCAGAGGCCAGCAGAGTTCAGGGAAGAAAGACCATGGGTTAATCGGGCTAATATACAGGTTGTCGAATTGAACATCGGGATGATGCGGGGTTAGATTTTCATTATGAGGATGAGTTTTTGGATGATTACGGGGGTCATTATCAGCAAAAAAAAATATTTAGAATAATCAGGAACATCGACAAAATCATCTAGAAAATCAACAATATCAAGCACCGAAACGTCAGAATAACCGCGAACCATGGATACCCTTTTACGAGTTTGCTGATGGAGTTCCAAAGGCATATATTTCACCACCTGTTAGGGAAGTTCCAAGTCACTTCATCCCAAAAGTGGCCACGAACCCTCTACCGTTCATTATTTCGGTTAGAGATGGAAGAACTTTTTTCAGTGAGACAGAGCAGTTTAACTGGATTACCCACATTTCATGGGAAATCTATTAAAGAACCATATATTCTCTTGAGTGATTTTAATTCAATTTGTGCCCCTATCTCAGGTCAGGGTTTTACTGCGGATGAAGTGAAGATGGTTGTGTTCTAGTTTAGTTTGAAGGATGTAGCAAAACAGTGGTTCATATCATTACATTCAGCTAGTATTTACACGTGGCGTGATTTGTCCCAGAAAATTTTTAGATGAATACCATACGCCATAGGTAACCACAGAGGCTCGAAATGCCATTCGGAATTTTCAGCAGCGAACGGGTGAAACCTTCTTTGAGACATTTTAGAGATTTAAACTATTGTTGAGGACTTGCCCATATCATGTAATAGTTTTATGGGAGTTGATAAAGGTACTCCATGAAAATCTCTATAATGATTATGTTCGAGACCTCCAAACCCCTACAAATGGGTTTTACATGCGAATGATGAAAATATGGATTGGAGGTATCTTGAAAGACATGCGACTACTTCGAAGAGACATGCTCAGTCGAACAGAATTGTCAAAAGAGCAGTAGTAAGAGAGGTAGACAGTAATGGGTCAGATGACAGAATGGATAGATTGGAAAAGAAAATGGACTTGTTATTGGATGCAGGTATGCAAGGAAAAGGTAACTGGGAAAAACATACCCGTGTATGCGAAGGTTGTTGTGAGATGGGGCATGAAGTCGTGATTTGTGGGGTAGTACAAGATGAGAAGAACGAGGAAGAAGAGTTCAACTATGTTCAAAGTGAAAAGAAGTACAACAAAATGAATTCAAATACTTATCATCCGGGCCTCAAAAATCATCCAAATTTTAGCTATGGAAACTCGAACACTTAGTAGAACCTGAATTTCCACGGCAGTTCTCAGAAGACAGGATATCAGTCGAATCAAAAACAATATAGGAACAGTTCAGGTAATGGTTAGAGTGGGTATACTCATAGAGAGTCCGGGGACACAATAAAGGCTATCAAGAGAATTATCAACACAACCAAGGAAATTATGGGGATAGCAAAGAGGAATCAATTAAGGATGTGATGGACTTTTTAAAGCAAATTAAGACATATCAGGAGGCTTAAAATAATATTGTGAATAAGAGATTAGAACTCCAAGAAAAAGCTAATACCTCACAAGATAAACAGGTGAGTCAGCTCGCTAAGGAGGTGGTAAGTTTGAAAAGAAATCCATCAAAGCTACCGAGTGATTTATTGAAGAAACCGAGCCATAAAAGTGGTAATTCGTTCAATTCTATGAATGCACATATTAATGCCATCACCATTGAATATAATGTGGTGAATGACGCGGTTAAAGAATTTGAAATGGGGGCACTACTTATTTCCATTCAAATTGGGGAATTCAACACTACCAAGGAACTCGTTAATTATGGTGCGAGTGTGAATGTACTACCGAAGAGTGTGTATGACCGATTTAACTTTGGGCCTTTACAAGAGGTTGACACCACCTTGGTATTAACTGATTTCACTCGAAGACGGCCCCGGGGGATGTTGGTTGGTGTTGCGATAAAGGTTGGTGATTTTTACTATCTGAAGACTTTCTTATTCTTGATTATGCACCAGCTGAGAAGGAAGAAGAACCCCGAGTGATATTGAGGAGAGGGTTTTTGGCGACATCAAATGCTCAGTTTAATTGCCGAGACAGAATATTTTGCATGACATTCGGTAACCTTAAGTAAATTTTGAATATATTTTCTAATTCATATGATTATTTTGTTGAAAAGAAATATTCTAGGTCAGATGCTACTAACAAGTGTCTTCATCGTGTTAGCAAGGGTGACACCAAAGAGGAGGATTATGTGTTTGACAAGTCAAATATAGAGAAGGAGAAAATGGAGTTGAATGGCTAAAGATTCAAATGGGGAGTTGTCCAGTTCATGTGATGATATCAAGAATGAGATGAAAATAGCGGTTAATAAAGAGACGGATGGAACAAGTAAGAATAAACCGCCAAAAAAGGAGATGGTAAAGAAGCCACTGGGATTCGAGAATAAACAAAGAAGGTTGGCGTGCTTTTGGCCAAGGTGGAATACTATGGATAATTTACTACTATGTTGCAGAAGTAAGAAGAATGAGGTGGAGGAAGGTAAGCACTCCATTAGACCACCATAACCGCAAAATGAGGTAATGGTCCAGCTGAAGACCTTAACAAAAACTTAGGGCTGACCGGGAGGCAACCTGGCCTTTTGTTTTGTTTTCTTTATTTTTGGTTTTCTTTTTGTGTGTTGCTTTTTGTTTGTGTTTTGTAGTCATATAAACCCTAAGTGTGGGGAAGCTCATGGTGGTTTAGTCAAGTTTCGGTGGAGTAGATATTGTCAAAATATAATTCAAGAAGTGCGGTTCAAGGTTGCAAAAGTACTCATCAGTAGGACCCGTTTGAATCAGGTGCATGTGCCTCTTTCCTTTGTTTGTTTGTTGAAAAAAGGTTAAGTTCTCGTGTGCTGCACTCACTTGTTAAATGAAAATATACCTTGGGGACAAAGTAAAGTTTTAGTGTGGGGATGGGAAGAGTTCTTAAGGAAAGTAATGGTTAAAGCAAATTTAAAAAAAAATATTCCAAATTTTAAATTTTTGTTGCAAAACAATGGAAAATGATAGAAAAATCGGGAGTTGATTTTCAAAACACACACACACACACACACACACACACATATATATATATATATATGAGATAAGAAAACAGAAAGACACTTAATTTGTGATGTGTCGGTAGGCCCAGTCGATAATGAAACATTTCTGAAAATGTATTAATATACATATAATTAAAATCATTAAGTCTTGTGGGTTCCCCTCTTAGGAAAGTGTGGAAACTGAAATGTCTAAGTTAGTGAATAAGAACGACTATAGTTTATAACTATCTAACTTTTAAGATATGATCTTACCTAATAGGCACAAAAGTGTGGCGCTTCATGAATTCATCAAAATGAGCATTAATAGCTAAATAATTGAGAGAGATCTGTAACACCCCGAAACCGCAGCGGAAATGTAACGGGATGCAACAGACACGTCTGATATCAACAGCATTGCTTATAAAGAAAACACCACTACATTAATTCACATCATATTACATTGTTCCGAGTTTAGTTATCATCTAGGCGACAGCACATAAGTTTTACCAATAGTACATTAACATATTAATACAACATGATCACTAAGCTTCCACAAAAGCACGCATCATCAAGCATGTAGCACTTATTCCAGTTTGGGAGTACCTAGAAAGCATGTAAAGAAAACGGGTCAACTACGAATAGTTGGTGAGTTTCACAATTTGAATAAACCATGATAAATCCATATCATAATATAATATTATCTGGGGACACGGTTAACCCAGTACTGTACTCATTCTGGGGGCAACGTTAACCCAGAAACACTACCAAAGACATCTGGGGACACAGTTAACCCAGTAACACTTCCAAAGATATCTGCGACACAGTTAACCCAGTAATGTACCCATTCCATACGATTCCCGTACAATCAAATATTTATAAATACACGCAAATCCATGCGTTCAGTATGTATTTAATCATTTCAATAGTACCATGCTTTCCGCCCCGGGAAAATATTTTAAAAAAATTCAGAAAAAGGGGCTCGTGAAACTCACCTTATCGTAGGCAATTAGGTATCACAGTACACCAGCAAATAGTCCGGATCTGTAATACGATTCTCCTAAGTTCGTTACTATACAATCACTATTAACATAACTTTAACCGTGTTAACCGGTACATCTGGGGACACTGTTAACCCAGTACTGTAACCGTTCCGGGGGCAATGTTAACCCAGAAACACTTCTCAGGACTCAGATTGTGATATCGTTTAGAGTTCAACAGTCAAAATTATTAATAGTTTGTTTTGCGTGCCTAGCACGGTTATCTGTTTTTACGTTTCAAAAATGAGTTTGGTCACACACGACCCGAAAATAGTGGTTGACCGACAATTTAATTAAAGCCATGAATTTAGAGCTCGGTTTAGACGCCCCGATTGGCCACGAGACCCGTTTCCGTCTTTAATGCACCGGAAACTGTTAAATCGGGTAAAAATTACTCAAATCATTCGAATTATTTTCGGATGATTCATTTTTACTTATTTAACTCAATTATATGAAAATAGTTCATTTTTAGGGTTTTTATACACCAGTCAGCTCGCTTATGCGAACTTTACCGGTTTACGCGTTTTAAGCTTTAAAAGTTTATTTTTTGCACCAATAATTATCCATTTAATCCCGGATCTTAAAATTTTGCACAAATCACTTTTTGACAGTGGGGAATTTTATAAAAATATTTCCAGAATTAATTTTTATATTTAGAATTTATTTATCTATTTTTAAACACCATTTAAACACTAAATATGTCGTAAATACCAAACGATCTTAGAAAAATCCCAAATTTTTCCTGGATGACCCCTGCCATCTCCATAGTCCCCTGTAATTTTTCCAGAACCAAAATCCTTTTATAAATGCCATTTTCACTAAAACCGAGCTAGAAAACCCTAGAACTCGTTTAACCGGAAAGCCTACTTAGACTTCTCCAACGGACATAAAATTTTGTGTGTGACTTACACATGTTATAAAAAACGTATCTACAGTTTTCCAGCATTTTTCATGATATTTAACTATTTTTCACCATTTTTGGCCAAAACCGAGCATTAAATTCACCAAATATTCATCCTTTGTCCAAAAATTACCAAAAATTCACAGAACTCATATTTTCATATATCTAATAGCTCTGTAAAATTTCATGACCTAACTCTACACGTATCACAATCTGTCCAAAATTCATAAACCATACAAAAACCGAACTACCTTGTGTTTCTAGCTTCAAACCGCAAGAATCTCGCTTTCTAGCCTTTGCTAACAACTAGATACAACACCTACAAGCACAATAACACCACACCAAGCAAGTTACACCCACAATCAAGCCATTTCTTTCATGGTTTCGGTTATGATATAAAAACAACGATTTAACCGTAAAAATTCGTTTTTGGTTCGTTTAACTCCTTTCTTGGACCAAGATCCCTTGTATAACCCGTATACATCACTTGATCATGCAAGAATCGGTTCCATCTCGGGTTTTCACCCTTTTTCACTTGGAAACCTCATTTTCTTGTAAGAAAACTCAAGAAACAAAGATAAACACGTACATAACACGATCTTTACCTCGGTTTTTCTTGTTAAAAAGTCTCGGTTTTTGATCAAGGAGTTGAGAGGATTCAAGATGGTTGAAGGGTTGTGAAAGAAAAAAAATAAAAGGATAAGGGGTTAAACCCCCCCATCCGATCGGAACATATGGTTGGGTGGGGTGGGACCCACAACTCTAATTCTATCCACACATTTGGATTCTCGTAATCCGGATAATGTTTTGGATAATCTGGTTCAGTTCGTTTTTCGGTTAAATGTTTAATTCGGCTTAAAACGAGGCTAAAACGGTCGTTTTTCGGCTTAAAAATGAAATTTATATAAAACCGATTTAAAAACTTCAAAAACTTAAACCATGACTTTCATTAACTTAAAACATCATATTATTAATAATTACGCATCTTTTTCGGCTTGATCGATCGTCTCTTGCTCGGTTTGGTATTAAAGGTTTCGTTTAACGTACCGACGTACTGTTAAATCGAAAATTCTTTTCTGCGCTTTAATTCACTTATCCCGAAGCTTTAATACTTCGTAAACATCACTAAATAGCATATATCCCGTCTATAATGTAATCCTCGATTCGTTCGGCCTTCAATATTCGTTAACCGGTTAATCGTATTTCCAATACGATTAACTGTATAATCGAGTATATTTCGTACTATGAATCATACATACTCGTATAAACGCATCATAATTCACATATTCATTATTAAATAACACATAAATAGTATATACCGGTTAGGGTATACCTGATTTTGCCGGAATCGTTACATTCTCCCCCCGTAAAAGAAATTTCGTCCTCGAAATTTTTACGCGTCGACTACTTCCTTTTGAGGAAATAGATGGAGGTATTTCTTCCGGAATTCGTCCTTTTTTTCCCATGTATATTCTGGGCCTCGTTGCGAATTCCATCTAACTTTGACCAACGAGATCTTATTGTGTCTAAGTTGCTTGATTTTCCCGTCTACTATTTCTATGGGTTCCTCTACGAAATTGAGTTTATCATTTATTTGGACACCCTCTAAAGGTAACACCGATGTCTCATCCGCCAGACATCTTTTCAAGTTCGATACGTGAAACACGTTGTGAACTGCACTCAGCTCATCGGGTAGTTCTAATCGGTATGCTACTGGACCGATTTTTGCAGTAATATTTAATGGTCCAATATATCTCGGGGCTAATTTCCCCGCCTTTCCAAATCTGACTACACCCTTCCAAGGTGATTCTTTCAAATACACTTTATCACCTTTATCAAACGACAATGGTTTTCTACGGGTATCGGCATAACTATTTTGCCGATCCCGCGCGGCCTTCAGATTGCTCCTAATTTCAAGGATTTTACTGGTCGTTTCCTGGACCAGGTCTGATCTAATAACCTGAGTGTCGCCCACTTCAGTCCAGCAGAGTGGTGATCGGCACTTCCGACCATACAATGCTTCGTAAGGCGCTGCCTTTATACTGCTATGGTAACTGTTATTATAGGAAAATTCAACGAGTGGGAGATGTTGATCCCAATTTCCTTTAAAATCCAGTACGCATGCACGAAACAAATCCTCCAGGGTTTGGATAGTCCTCTCAGACTGACCATCGGTCTGAGGGTGGTAAGCTGTGCTTAGATCAATACGCGTTCCCAGCGCTTCTTGCACAGCTTGCCAAAGATTGGAGGTGAAATGGCTATCCCGATCGGAGATGATTGAGATGGGTATCCCATGACGAGACACAATTTCATTTATATAAATTTGCGCAAGTCTCTCAGTGTTATAATTATTCCTAATCGGGATAAAATGTGCCGATTAGGTTAATCGATCCACGATTACCCAAATTGCATCATGTCCTCGGGACGTTTTAGGAAGATGTGTCACAAAATCCATCGTGATTTGCTCCCACTTCCATTCGGGAATTTCCGGTTGTTGTAACATTCCCGAGGGTTTCTGGTGCTCTGCCTTAACTCTCGCACAAGTTGTACATTTACCGACATACGTTGCGATATCCTTTTTCATACCCGGCCACCAGTAGAACTCCTTCACATCCTTGTACATCTTATCCGATCTCGGATTTATGGAATATTTTGATCTATGTGCTTCGTCCATGATTAATTCACGAAGATCATGGAGGGTCGGGATCCAAATCCGACTTTTGAAATAGAGAATTTCGTCCACGCGCTGTTCGAAATTCTTCTCATTGCCGTAAAGTCCTTCCTTCTCCAATTGTTCCTCTTTCCACGCCTCACGTTGAGCGACTCGAATCAGGTCCGAAAGGTTCGACTGGACTATCATCCCCAGTGCTCGCACTCGTAATGGCTTAATTCGATCTTTCCTACTCAAGGCATCGGCTACGACGTTAGCCTTGCCGGGGTGATAATGGATGTCACAGTCATAATCGCTTAACAACTCGACCCATCTTCGTTGCCTCATATTCAGTTCTTTCTGATCGAATATGTGCTGTAAACTTTTATGATCGGTGAAGATGGTGCACTTCGTACCGTAGAGATAATGTCTCTAGATTTTAAGTGCGAATATAACCGCTCCCAGTTCTAAGTCGTGAGTAGTGTAATTCTTCTCATGTACTTTTAACTGTCGGGAAGCATAGGCTATAACCTTATTATTCTGCATCAACACGCATCCTAACCCTCTACGCGATGCGTCACAATACGCGACAAAACCATCGTCTCCATCGGGGAGACTTAAAATCGGCGCTTGGCACAATTTTTGCTTTAACGTTTGAAACGCCGTCTCCTGCTCTTATCCCCATTCATACTTTCGATCCTTTTGAGTCAGGAGAGTTAGAGGTTGGGCGATGCTGGAAAAGTTCTCTATGAATCGACGATAATATCCAGCTAAGCCTAAGAATTGGCGGATTTCCTTTGGCGATTTAGGCGCTTGCCAATTCTTAATTGCTTCAATCTTACTCGGATCAACGTGTATTCCTTGATGGTTTACAACGTGACCGAGGAATTGCACTTCTTGTAAGCAGAAGTTACACTTGGAGTCTGATTCAGAAGCTCTAAAATTGTTCTTAAGTGTTGCTCGTGCTCCTCTTTACTTTTCGAGTAAATCAAAATATCGTCAATAAACATGATGACGAATTTGTCAAGATAAGCTTTACAGACTCGATTCATGAGGTCCATGAACACCGCCGGCGCATTTGTTAGCCCGAAAGGCATAACTAAGAACTCGTAATGGCCGTAGCGAGTCCGGAATGCGGTTTTTGGGATATCTTCTTCCTGAATCCTAACCTGATGGTATCCCGATCTAAGGTCGATCTTTGAGAAATAGCTCGCACCTTGCTGCTGGTCAAACAGATCATCAATTCGGGGAAGAGGGTACCTATTTTTGATTGTTAACTTGTTCAACTCCCTGTAATCAATACACATTCTAAGGCTCCCGTCCTTCTTTTTCACGAATAATACAGGTGCACCCCACGGGGAATAACTAGGACGTATAAATCCTTTATCCAACAATTCTTGCAACTGATTGGATAATTCTTGCATCTCGGACGGTGCAAGTCGGTAGGGTGCTTTAGCAACAGGGCCAGCTTGAGGTAATAAATCGATTCTGAATTCGACCTGTCGGGTTGGCGGTAATCCAGGAAGTTCTTCTGGGAAAACTTGTGGAAACTCGCGTACCACCAGGATATCATCCACCCGTTTCTCATCAGAATCTGTGGCCGTCAAGCTTGCTAGATACGCCATGCATCCCTGGCGTATATATTTTAACACCTTGAGGTGGGATATAAATGGTATCATTGTGCCCGACTTCTCTCCTTGCACTAACACCTCTTCGTCATCCGACACCCGGATCTTGACGATTTTCTTTTCACAGTTTATTTCTACTTTGTTACGTGCCAACCAATCCATTCCCACTATCACATCAAAACTACCTAATTCTACCGGTAATAAGTCAATCAGGAAAGTTTGATCGTTCAGAATAAAAGGGCAATTCTGAACTATCTGATTAACTATCATGGTTTTACCGTTAGCGACTTCTACGGTATAAGGTTCTATGGTTTCACTAATTGGAAGGTTCGCTATCGATAGGAAATTAACAGAGACAAAACTTCTATCGGCGCCTGTATCAAATAATACAGAAGCGTAATGATCAGAGACGAGGAATGTACCTGTCACTACGCTGGGGTCCTGGCGTGCTTCGTTCGCCCCCATCACGAATGCTCGGCCTCTCGCCGGATTGGACGACGATGCCTGACCCACGGTTTGCCTCCCAATTCCTCCCTGGTTCAGTTTCGGACAGTATCTCTTGAAGTGATCTGTGCTGCCGCATTCAAAGCAAGCACGGCTGGTGGTCATCATTTGGTTCCCTTGTGGGTATTGTTGTCGGGCTGGTTGGGTCCTAACTGGCTGCGCACGGATAGGTTGCGGTTGTCGGTTCAGATTGTTCAGGTTTGTCTTACATCTCGGTGCGTAGTGCCCATCCCTGCCACACCGATGGCACACTACCCCCCTGCACTCGCCACCATGCTGGTAACCGCATTTTCCACACCTAGGAAACCTCCTTGTCTGCGGTTCCTGCCTTCCGCCTGAACTAGTCACGGCGTAGTTCTGGGCAGCGGGTCGAGCACGTTTATTTTGTTGCTTCTCCTGGATCCTATTGTCATACGTACCTCGCTTTCCCCCAGCGGACTCTCCTGCCACCTTCAGTGACCCACTCCTCACGAAATCGTATGTGACGATACCAGCTTGCGTCACCGCACCCTCAAACGTCTGGTGTCCCCCAGCGTTGACTATACTCCTTACTACTGGAGTTAGTCCCCATATATAACGCTCCACCCTCTTTGACTCTGGGGTGACCAACCATGGCACCAGTCGCGACAACTCATTGAATCGGTTCGTATAACCCAAGTGGTCTGCCCCCTGCATCTCCAGGTTCCACAATTCGTTTTCTAATTTCTGCAGTTCGTTTTTCGGGCAGAAATGCTCCAGAACAAGGGCCTTGAGCTCTGCCCAGGTCATGCGGTTTGTCGCTGCCTGACCGCGAGTTTGCACTATTGTGTTCCACCATGTCAAGGCATGATCCGTGAACGTGCAGGTAGCATACTTAACAACGTAATCCTCAGGGCAGTTGCTGATGTTCACAACCGACTCTATTTTCTCAATCCACTTAACCAACCCATTGGGTCCCTCAGACCCGCTAAAATCTAGGGGCTTGCACAACATAAAATCTTTAATTGAACATCCCCTTGTTGCAGGAGTCGGTTCAGTGTGGTTCGTTTCTACACTGGGTATAGGGCCATTACTGTCTGTAACGACCACCCTAGGCGGTGCGTCATTACTCGGAATCGGGTTACCGTTCGGTGGAGGATTAACATTTTGTTCCCCAACATTATTGGTGGTCGTTTGATTGCTCGGAGGGTCCGGATTGGTCGTATTGTTACTACTGGCGGCAATGCGCGATACTATATCCGGTATCGCCGCCTCTAACTGTAGAGAAATCAGACGACTCACATCCACTTCTGACATTTGAGCTGACCGTTTTGGTGCCATTCTACACAACATTAAGAAAATACATATAATTAATACAAATTCCAAACTCAATACACAACACATATTCCATTCTTTAATAAACATTAGTACGTTTTACATAGACATCCGTACACATTACATTAATATCAACCCATAGATTAAGTTTTCATACATCAGCCCTACATCGGCATCATTTCGACATAACCCGCTATGGGTCAGTGCTTGAATGATACATCAAAAGTATCTACAATGGTATCCCAACAAAAAAAGACCCCCTATGGGCTAGTGGCTGTACTATAACTACCCAAGATTCACTCTATGTTAGCATCGCCACTAACTGCTTACACAGAGTATCAAAAAGCGGACCCTGACTACTACCCTAACATGATCTAAACATGGTGGTATACCAACCATACCAACACTGCCACCATCACCGCTAACACTGCCATCAAACCCCGGATCCGTGTTTCCATCCGGTCAATCAACCACTGGGAGTATGCGTCCTCCCTCCTTAGCTGAGCGATCGCGTACTGGATGTCCAGTATGCAGTCCGCCAAGTGATTCCTTCTCTGGATACCCACCGTCAAGGCGGTGGTGTGCTCATTCATCTGCTCGGTGAGCACTCGGAGCCATGCAGCCTCGGTGGAGGGATGCTCATCCCTCTCCAGTCTAGGGGTACCCCACACGGGTGGAGGCACAGGCTCAGGCTGGGGGCGGGAGGACTCGCCCCTATGGTAAGTGGGTCTGGGTGGGGTAAAGGTAGGTGGGACATAAGGGGCACTGATCCGCGCCGTGAGGCGGGGACCGGGTCTGGGAGGGGTAGGGGTGACCTGTGGTGCGGGTGGGGTGGGGGATCTGGCAACCCTAGTAGAGAGGGACAGGCTAGCACTCCTACGGCTAGTCTCACTAGGCTCAGTGCTGGATGCTAAGCGTAAGCTCCTAGAGTCCCCGGAACTGGTCTCCACCGGGTCCTCCTCCACTGACAGACTTTGGGATCTCGACATCCTTACCTATACACAAGTTAGCAAACATATAGTTCCTTCCATAATGTAAATCATAATTAAATTAATATTCACACACTTATACAACCTTGTCACATAAAAATATTATCATATACTTACACGTATGTTGCCGATTTTACCTATTAATGTTCCCCGTGAACTACCCTGAATTCCCTCGTGCGGACAAGTCTGTTATTATGTTCCGGACCATAATAACTCACTTGTCCATCCAAGTTCGTCCAGATCTCGTCACTACAAATTATTAGTTGATATTCAGATCCTATAATACTTGAGCTACTGGTTATATTTTAGGTAGCTTTTAAAGACATCCTAATTCATTATAACCAATGGCTCTGATACCAAGTTCTGTAACACCCCGAAACCGCAGCGGAAACGTAAACGGGATGCAATAGACACGTCTGATATCAACAGCATTGCTTATAAAGAAAACACCACTACATTAATTCACATCATATTACATTGTTCCGAGTTTAGTTATCATCTAGGCGACAACACATAAGTTTTACCAATAGTACATTAACATATTAATACAACATGATCACTAAGCTTCCACAAAAGCACGCATCATCAAGCATGTAGCACTTATTCCAGTTTGGGAGTACCTAGAAAGCATGTAAAGAAAACGGGTCAACTACGAATAGTTGGTGAGTTTCACAATTTGAATAAACCATGATAAATCCATATCATAATATAATATTATCTGGGGACACGGTTAACCCAGTACTGTACTCATTCTGGGGGCAACGTTAACCCAGAAACACTACCAAAGACATCTGGGGACACAGTTAACCCAGTAACACTTCCAAAGACATCTGGGGACACAGTTAACCCAGTAATGTACCCATTCCATACGATTCCCGTACAATCAAATTCTCACACCCCGTTAAGCGAATTGCGGAAGCGTAAAACGGAAATGCAACAGATACAACTGGTATCAAATACATTGTTCATAAAGAAACATTACTAACTAATTTACAATATAATATATCGTTCTAACATCTTTTACAAACTAGGTGATACAATCAAACCGGTTCTTCAAATACTTTACTTCTAACTCAAATGCCCATGACATCATTCACCAATCAGACACGTAACGCACAGGAAATTACTTCTCATATCTGATTACCTGAAAAGCATGTTAAAATAGGTCAACTACGAATAGTTGGTGAGTTTCATAAGTTTAACGAAATCAGTTCTGCGTACCGCACAGTCATAGTTTGTATGTACGCGCGTATGTAAAAATATGTGTTTACGTTTGTATAAATATGTACAGCCATATCCTTGTGTGTGCATATGCACACATGTAAGTTTATAATATAAATTTGAAATTTCGGTAAAATTGTGGTTGTTTGTTCGTACTACCTGTTTCCAAATTCCGTGTTTAACCAACCACTGTGGACTCCCTTCCTCCCACAACGGTTCCACATAAACTCAACCACTATGGCCCCCCTTCCGCCCACAACGGTTCCGCGTTAACATCAACCACTGTGGTCCCCCCTTCCACCCACAACGATTCCACGTAAACTCAAACATTATATAGTGTACACGCAAATAATTAGTATATTCTACACATAGTATTTCCTACGGCTAATCACATAGCATGTATATAGACACATATACACATATAGTATTTATCACGTATCACCGAATACTGTAGCTCCCCATCTGCCCACAATACGCATAATCACATTATTTTCTTAACATTCATGTCATAATCAAGTTAGTTCGTTTAATAAGTTGCAGCAGAACTTGGCTCATAGGCCATACTCAACTTTAGTTTATAAGTTGCAGCAGAACTTGGCTCATAGGCCATACTCAACTTTAGTTTAGTAAGTTGCAGCAGAACTTGACTCATAGGCCATACTCAACTTTAGTTTAATAAGTTGCAGCAGAACTTGGCTCATAGGCCATACTCAACTTTAGTTTGTTACTATTGTGGCCACCCTTCTGCCCACAATAGCCCCATAAATATCATAGACCACGTTATCCCCTTGGCCATTACAGACCATGTTGTTTCCCAAATTAGTTATGTTTAACATTACACAATGTGTTTGTATAAACATGTTGTCACGTGTAATTTCATTATGTTTTGCAATTCGTATTATCTCCGCTCAATATATCAATCAACGATAATAATCATCTTTCATCAGCACGTAGTCAATCATTATGTTTGTAGGGACTTTTCATATATAAATGTTCAGATATTTCATATTCTGAATCGTTTTCAGATAGATAACGTGTGTAACCATGCTTTCCACCCCGAAAGTTCGTAAAATAGTTTAAAGAGTGGGGTCATGAAACTCACCTTATCGTAGTTCGCACAGAAATTACGTATCAGTAAGTCAGATGCCTCGTTTATAGCCTGATTCCTATAAACGGTATCGTATCGTTAATACTAGTACAGTGTTCAAGCTAAGTCGGGCTGTATAGATAATCTGGGTATAGCTGTTAAGCGCAGAACATGACCATAGTCTTAGATTGTGACGTTGTATACTATGAAATGTTTAAAACTGGATTTGGCTCAGTTTCACCGTTTCCTGAGCCTAGCTCAGTTGATCGTTTATACGTTTCGGGATTAGGTAAGATCACATAAAACTTAAGTAAATATATTGATTGATAAAATAATTTGATTTATGAAAGAATTTTAGGTTTCGGTGTCTGGTTTGATCGCAAGGTTTGTTTTCGTTTTCATACGGGTTTGATTATACAAAACGCGCATAATTCACCCGAATTTTCCGGAATTCTCGTAAAAAGTTCGTTTTTATCAATATCATTCAAAAACATGATATTTGACCACTTTTGACATTTTGACATACCAGTCAGTCCGTTAAACACAAAACTGCCGGTTTCGTTAAAACAATTATAATTTAAATCTTTGATTAATCATAACTAAATATGTACTTATATATAAATTATGTAAATTTTTGTAAAAATACATTAAGACATGGAGAATTTTATAAAAATATTTTCAGAAATTTTATGATTAATTATTTATTTATAAAAATTCATTTAATAGGTTATAATCGTGTAATAAATGGCCCGTTTATATCAAACGACCTCCGAAAAATCCAATAATTTTTACAAATGGTCTCAATGTTATTACATAGCCCCTGCAAAATTTCCAGAACCTAACTCTTTTGACAAAAAGCCTTTTTGTGCGTTTTTCGGCTGTTAAAATTTGGTTAAGCCATGATTGCACAAACCATACTTAGACATTTCCAATGATTCCCAAACTTTACCAGTGATCTTACCATCACATATTAAACTTCAAAACCAAGTTTCATAATTTTTCAATATGTTTAGCTATTTTTCCCAAATAAACGCTCATAAACGGAAATAAATTCACCAAATATTCTCCGTTTATCGAAAAATTACCAAATTTGAACAGGGACTCATTTATATGATCCCTAATGTCCCTGCAAGTTTTCACAATCTAACAACAAGCACGTCACAACCTAATACTAAACAGCCCCTAAACGAGTGTTACGGGTTTACCTTGTCGGTTTTCGATGAATTTTGCTAGCTTAAACGACTTTCCGGGTCTCGGGTTGCAAACTCAGTATATCTACATATCATATAACATCAAACCAAGCATAAATCATCCATGTAACAGCCTTGATAATTAGGGTTTCGGTTTTGGGTTCAAACCGAACTTTCTAACCGTAAAAACGTTGTATTCATGTTCTAATCCGCGTTTTTGACCAAAAAAGTATATGTTCCTGGTTTGTAAACATGTTTAACATTAAAACATGGTTTTACTTGATTTTTAGGGTTTTTGGATGGTTAAACATGTTTAAAACTAACTAAAACATGTTTATAAGATTATAACTTAGTTAAAAGATGGTTAAAAGTTCATGGAAATGAAACTTACTTGTGGGTTTTGGGCAAGGGTTTGGAAGAGCAGCTGAAGGGAGGTCTGGTCATTAAGTTTATTACATAAAATGAGGTAGCTTATTGAAGAAGCTTGCAAATAAATATCTTGGTGGGATAGGGTGTTTGGCGGCCGCAAGTGTCTAGGGGCCCATTGGGCCTCTTTTTGGCCCAATGGTGCCTCGGTTTCCGTGCCACACGTAAAACTCGGTCCAAAATTTAGTTCGGGTTCGGTTTTTCGCAAGAAAATTAATTCGAGTGTGAGAAATAGCGCAAAAACGAGTGTTTTTCAGCTTATTTTTGTAAAATAAGAAAAACGTACTGACTCGTTGTAAAATTCCAAAATATTTTCACGGATTGCTTAGAACATGTCATATAAGTGTTTTATAAGTCTTTTTCGGCTTAACGGATGCTACAATGCTTGTTTTGATATTAACGATTGCGTTTAAGCTTATAGCGTATCGATAAACGAAACCTTTTTCGTTTAAAGAGTTTTAAACGTACTGGGGCCTAAATATCAATATGTTAGCCTCTATAACATATATATAACTCGTATATGACCCCTCAGTATGTATACGGGTCATAATTAGTATCGGTCGGTTACTCGTTTAAGCACTACGAATTAACCGATTTATCGTTTACTTGTTACGTAATGAATATAGTGTACCTCGTTTTGTTTGCTATCGAACTAAGGCCATATTACTAATATTTTAGCTTGCATAGATCATATATCACTTATAGATGGCACCCTGGGATATCCGGACCATAACCAGACCCGTTTGGTTATTTGTTTGTTCGTTACGCAATAAGCGGTTAAACGCTTATTCAAGTTTATAAGTACTAAGGTGTACTCGGTTTTGCCACGGATGTCACACAAATATTTATAAATACACGCAAATCCATGCGTTCAGTATGTATTTAATCATTTCAATAGTAACATGCTTTCCGCCACGGGAAAATATTTGAAAACAATTCAGAAAAAGGGGCTCGTAAAACTCACCTTATCGTAGGCAATTAGGTATCACAGTACACCAGCTAATAGTCCGGATCTGTAATACGATTCCCTAAGTTCGTTACTATACAATCACTATTAACATAACTTTAACCGTGTTAACCGGTACATCTGGGGACACTGTTAACCCAGTACTGTAACCGTTCCGGGGGCAATGTTAACCCAGAAACACTTCTCAGGACTCAGATTGTGATATCGTTTAGAGTTCAACAGTCAAAATTACTAATAGTTTGTTTTGCGTGCTTAGCACGGTTATCTGTTTTTACGTTTCAAAAATGAGTTTGGTCACACACGACCCGAAAATAGTGGTTGACCGACAATTTAATTAAAGCCATGAATTTAGAGCTCGGTTTAGACGCCCCGATTGGCCACGGGACCCGTTTCCGTCTTTAATGCACCGGAAACTGTTAAATCGGGTAAAAATTACTCAAATCATTCGAATTATTTTCGGATGATTCATTTTTACTTATTTAACTCAATTATATGAAAATAGTTCATTTTTAGGGTTTTTATACACCAGTCAGCTCGCTTATGCGAACTTTACCGGTTTACGCGTTTTAAGCTTTAAAAGTTTATTTTTTGCACCAATAATTATCCATTTAATCCCGGATCTTGAAATTTTGCACAAATCACTTTTTGACAGTGGGGAATTTTATAAAAATATTTCCAGAATTAATTTTTATATTTAGAATTTATTTATCTATTTTTAAACACCATTTAAACACTAAATATGTCGTAAATACCAAACGATCTTAGAAAAATCCCAAATTTTTCCTGGATGACCCCTGCCATCTCCATAGTCCCCTGTAATTTTTCCAGAACCAAAATCCTTTTATAAATGCCATTTTCACTAAAACCGAGCTAGAAAACCCTAGAACTCGTTTAACCGGAAAGCCTACTTAGACTTCTCCAACGGACCTAAAATTTTGTGTGTTACTTATACATGTTTTAAAAAACGTATCTGCAGTTTTCCAGAATTTTTCATGATATTTAACTATTTTTCACCATTTTTGGCCAAAACCGAGCATTAAATTCACCAAATATTCATCCTTTGTCCAAAAATTCACAGAACTCATATTTTCATATATCTAATAGCTCTGTAAAATTTCATGACCTAACTCTACACGTATCACAATCTGTCCAAAATTCATAAACCATACAAAAACCGAACTACCTTGTGTTTCTAGCTTCAAACCGCAAGAATCTCGCTTTCTAGCCTTTGCTAACAACTAGATACAACACCTACAAGCACAATAACACCACACCAAGCAAGTTACACCCACAATCAAGCCATTTCTTTCATGGTTTCGGTTATGATATAAAAACAACGATTTAACCGTAAAAATTCGTTTTTGGTTCGTTTAACTCCTTTCTTGGACCAAGATCCCTTGTATAACCCGTATACATCACTTGATCATGCAAGAATCGGTTCCATCTCGGGTTTTCACCCTTTTTCACTTGGAAACCTCATTTTCTTGTAAGAAAACTCAAGAAACAAAGATAAACACGTACATAACACGATCTTTACCTCGGTTTTTCTTGTTAAAAAGTCTCGGTTTTTGATCAAGGAGTTGAGAGGATTCAAGATGGTTGAAGGGTTGTGAAAGAAAAAAAATAAAAGGATAAGGGGTTAAATCCCCCTATCCGATCGGAACATATGGTTGGGTGGGGTGGGACCCACAACTCTAATTCTATCCACACATTTGGATTCTCGTAATCCGGATAATGTTTTGGATAATCTGGTTCAGTTCGTTTTTCGGTTAAATGTTTAATTCGGCTTAAAACGAGGCTAAAACGGTCGTTTTTCGGCTTAAAAATGAAATTTATATAAAATCGATTTAAAAACTTCAAAAACTTAAACCATGACTTTCATTAACTTAAAACATCATATTATTAATAATTACTCATCTTTTTCGGCTTGATCGATCGTCTCTTGCTCGGTTTGGTATTTTCGTTTAACGTACCGACGTACCGTTAAATCGAAAATTCTTTTCTGTGCTTTAATTCACTTATCCCGAAGCTTTAATACTTCGTAAACATCACTAAATAGCATATATCCCGTCTATAATGTAATCCTCGATTCGTTCGGCCTTCAATAACCGTTAACCGGTTAATCATATTTCCAATACGATTAACTGTATAATCGAGTATATTTCGTACTATGAATCATACATACTCGTATAAACGCATCATAATTCACATATTCATTATTAAATAACACATAAATAGTATATACCGGTTAGGGTATACCTGATTTTGCCGGAATCGTTACAGAGATCCAATAATTTAATGTGTCTCCCTCTGGGATAGTGACTTGGAGATGACATCTATGGATGAGTATTGAAAAATAGCGGGATGATTAAGATCCAATAACATATGTGTTTTTTCTCAAATTAGCAGCTTGGCGGATAGGCCTCTAGGTGAGAATCAATGAATGTTAAAAAAATTAAAAAAAACTTATATGTTTCTCACTAGGCTAGCAACCACGGCATGAACATACATAGGTGAGGTTTAATATATAATTATATGCAAATGCTCAAATTATTTATCCATCTATCCATCTGTGAGATTAGCTTTTACATTTACAAGTTTTTGGATTATAGTGGTAGGAAAATCTTTTTGATTTCATTTTTCTTCGACATTTCTGAAACAAATTTGGTGGATTTGCGATTCTAGGTGTGGGACCCTTGGATTAGATGTTAATTTGAACTTAAAAGCTAAACATGGTTAGGGGTATGATTTGTCGGCGGTTGTGTTTAAGTGGATAACAATAATGGCAATCGCGATTTTTGTGTTTTTTGTCATTATTTAATAACCTAAGTGTTTTGTAGAGACAGTTACTAATTATGATTCCATTGTAAATCTTTTTCTGGATGAAATAGGATAATTATGGGGATGTGATGTGTGGTTGAAAGAACGTGGTTTAAGTGTTTTATATTCTGTGTTTTACTTGTTTTTATGTATCGAACACAAGTACTTTGATTGGTTTTATGTTTTATAGGTGCTCAAGGATTAAAGGAGCTAATTTGGAGCATTTAGGATGGAGTGTAAATGAAAGTAATGATATACGATATGATTGAGAATTGAAATAGGAAAACGTGGCGGCAAACGGAGAGGACAACAGGGTTGGAATGTATATTTTATGAAGAAAACCGTGTTTTGGTGTTGTGACCATCGAATGTCAGAGAAGCCAGGTCGTAGCCGATGACCAGGTCGTAGGATATGGCTGGGTCTGACATGAAATCTTTTTTTCTTGTTTTTCCACCATATTTTAGCCCATAAAACCATAAAGTCGATAATCCTTCATACCCTAGCCACCAAGGACGATTCTGGTCCATTCTCCACCATCATATCATTTTCCAGTCACCACAATCATCCATGTTATCATCCTTGCAATAATCAATGAAGCTATTCAAGATTAAGATGCAAGGTTAAACCATTCGTGACCATCTCCAGGAGTAGGGTTGTGTTTGTAAGCAAGACTATTTGGTATTTTGAATCTTTGCATTGGAACTAGAGTTGATCAGTCCTTTGGTTGATTAACGTTTTATGTTTGTTTATGCATTCAATAGTTTTTCGCAATTGAATGTTTTGTGATTTTATCAGTTTATTGATTTGTGGTCATCTACTTTTAGGATTAAGTTATTTAAGTCATTGACCCGTTTATCTTTATCCATTAAATCACTTACATAAACCCTAAAACTGGTAATCAATTAGGTTATTATTTATCCAAACCAATTTTTTGGATTAAGTTCTATCAATCATCAATGTCAAATATTTAGTCTTTTGATTATAAGTGTAATCAAACTAGTTTTCCAAATTGGCTTATTCAATTGGTCTAGTCTGCTTCACAACCTGAAACCTATAGTTTGGCTAATTTTCTTAAATTGTTTAAAACAAAATCGTTATTTAATCTGCATGACATTGTTGGTCCACCCTAGTATAATTAATTAAAAAGCATTAAGATCGAATAGCACTTTCCACTGTTTCGTTGTGGATCGACACCTTACTTGCCCTTTCTAGTAAAGGTATTTTATAAATGTTTTTGATTGACCTTATGACATCAGTTATTATTACTCATGCAGAGAAAAAGGAAGCAGATATCTTGCATATGGGATTAGGAGCAGCTACTACAACTGTTTCACAGTTGGATATTAGTTTAGGCACTAAGACTCCTATCGCGGCAACAACTGGTGATATTTTTATATTAACAACAGATGGAAGTCTCCAGTACCTTGAAAAAGGGGTATCTAATCAAGGTCAAGATGAAAATCCTGATCTTGGCTCAGATCGAATTGCCGACGTAGGTAAAACTACTGACATCAAGGCAGCAGATGAGACAATTACGTTAGTTGATGCTAATGTTAATCAAGATTTTACGACACAAGTTCAATGTTTGAGCTCTGAGTTCTTGCATCTTAAAAATCTCGTCACCAACATGAACTAAACTTAAGTCCAACAACCCCAAGATAATACCCAATTTTTGGCCTCTATCTGGGGTGAATTTCAATCCTGCATCCTCCAATTAGTCACTCAAAAGCCACTAGCCACTAGCCACTAGCCATTCAAAGCTCCAGCAATCTAGAGGGTATAACCACCTCTAACCCAGATCTTGCTGAGCTAAACTCTTTTATATCCTCCCAATTAAATATTTTTCAAACAAAAGTCAACACTAGTACCGCTATGCTTTGAAATTGTCTAAACACTCTTGCAAGTGAATTAAGGAAGCAGATGGTGGATCAAATCAATCAATTGGCAGCACTTTCATGGATTTCTCCTCCTACACCATGGTTTTCTAAGCAAGTTGATGTTGTTGCTAATGCCAAAAGGGGGAGAATATTCTTGATGCCTCAAGGAAAGCAGCTTCAAAGAAACCTGATGAATCAGCAAACAAAACTTTAGATAAGGCTGCTAAATGGAAGAGAAATTAAGAAAGGAGAGAGAGGCCAAAGAAAAGGTTTTAGTCAGGCAACTGAGATAGAAGTCTGATGAAACTGCTTCTCAAGGTCAAAAAGACTAAAATCAATGTCAAAGGGTGGAAAATCAAAGCAAAGCCTAGTAGTTTCCCAAACTACTAATGAATACGGAAAAACCTGCAGCTCACCAAACTGCTGATTATCAAACTTTTGTTACACCAACAACTGATTCAATACCAATAGTTTCTAAAACTGTTGTTGTTTCTTCTACACAAACTACAGATGCCCCACTATATGGTTGGGTCGACGGTATCCTCTAATTCATCCGGTTAAAAATTGTGACCCATGGGAAGAGGAGTCGAATGGACTTTTTCGACAGTTATCTAGAATCGACTCAAAATGTTGTTCACATGTTTCGTCTGATGAATGAAAACTACAGCTTCAGACTGATGAACCTTCAACCCTAAGAAGAAATCCATCTCCCCCATCGAGCTCATCTCAAGTTTGTCTGCATTGACTTCTCAAATTCCTTACACAACTTGTCATTTGTTGAACCAAATACCATGTCATCGACATACATCTGGACGAGGACCAAATCATCCGTGACAGTCTTGTAGAAAAGGGTACAATCCACAATTCCTCGATTGAAGCCACTATTAGTAAGATGGTCAGCAATCGTGCCGTACCAACCTCCCGTGGCTTGGTGGAGACAATAAAGGGCCTTGTTTAAACGATAAACAAAGTCAGGATAGTCCGGATTTTCAAAATCAGGAGGATGTTTCACGAACACCTCTTCATGAAGTTCCCCGAATAAGAAACGCACTCTTAGCGTCCATTTGATAAACTTTAATGTTTATGAGAGCTGCGTAGGCCAAATATATACGTATAGCCTCCAGTCTTGCAACAGTAGCATATACTTCTGTGTATTTTACGCCTTTTTGCTAATGAAAGCCTTGAACGACCAAACGTGTTTTATTCCTTACGATGACCCCACGATCATCCTTCTTAAATTTAAAGACCCATTTGGTCGGAATAGGATTCTTAATGCTATCAGATTTATCAATGAGATCCAATACACCCAGTCGACTGAACCGTTTCAACTCTTCTTGCATTGCTTCTACCCAAGACAAATCTTCAAGCGCTGTACGAACACTCGTCGTTTCCATTTGAGAAAGAAAGCAAGTGTATTTTGAGAGATTCATGATTCCTGAGGAATGCACATAAGCATACGCACATAATATATTAGAATCATTTGCACTAGCAATCTGATGACGTGTCTTAACACCAGCATCAAGATCACCAATGATGTTATCCTGAGGATGGTATGTGTGAATCCGAAGTGTCAGATTCTTAGGCACAACCACATTATCACTTAAATTAGTTATATTCTCTTCAGAATCATGAGATGATTCCCTAGTCTCATAATTATCAGTAAACGGTACTAAAGACGAATCAACAAAATGACCATCATCTGATGAGATAAAAATGACATCAAACATATCAGGATGATCATCTTGTGGTGTATTAATATAATTAGAAGCTCTTGGTGTGGAAAAAATTTGATCTTCCATGTAAGTTCGCACCAAGTCTTCATTAGGGAAATCAACTATGTGAGTAAAAGAATAAAATAAACTCTCATGGTCAAATATCCAATCAGGACCCATTCCGGTAGGAGGTGTTGTATAACTTTGTTAGTCAACATGGTACCATTCTTCAAAACAACCCAAAAGAGAAGTTGAAAACACGTTTCTTAGGCGATGCATAAACCAAAAAGTAACCCTCAATAGCCTTCTCCTCGAATTTTACTGCATCTCATTTTAACATTGTTAAAGGACACCCGAAAGGTTAGAGAACTATAAGTTAGGTTTGCGGTTGTTCATAAGCTCATAACTTGTCTTTTACAGCTTCTTAACCATTAGAACACGATTAAGCATTTAGCAAGTAGTGTTCACCGCCTCATTCCAAAATTGGATAGGAAGCTTTTAATCTACCAGCATTATTCTTGCTGCTTCAATCAATGTTCGGTTCTTCCGTTTAGCCACAACATTCTGTTGAGGTACATATGGAGCACTATATTCCCAATGGATTCCTTTTTTAATTCAAAAGAAGTCCAATATAGTATTTTTGAAATTCATACCATTGTCACTCCAAAAACGTCTCACCTTGTGTTTTTATAATGTGATTCGTTATGTGTGATTAAATTCTGAACAAGAACTGGTGTCTGATCTTTACAACTCATAAATGACACCCATGAGTACCTAGAATAGTCATCAGTGATAACTAAACAGTACAAGTCTCAAGCAATAATCGCACGATTAACAGGACCAAAAAAATCCATATGAAGTCGTTCCAGTGGAATATTAATGGAATTAAATAACTATGTTCGGTGCGACTTCCTTTTCGTTTGTCCTTCTTACATGCAACACAGTGATCGGTCAACTTGAAGTTCTTCAGGGAAAACCCTTCCACCAAATCATTTTCCTTCAGATAGTTCATCTTTCAGACATGAATGTGACCCATACGCCTATGTCACATAATCGAGTCTTTCTCAATTTCATTAGAGACAAAACACGTTTCAACAGACGTAGAAGTCAATACCTTAGTACTCATATTCAGTACATAAATATTGTTCAACCTAGGAGAACGCATAACAACCATGTCTCCAGGAACAACATATCCTGGTTTGAGTAGTATGCACTCCTTGTCGGTAAATACGGTTGTATACTTTTTTATCACAAATCTGAGATACACTCAGCAAATTGTGATCCACCTTGTCACAATAAGTAACCTTCTCGAACGTAATACTACCGTTAGATACATCTCCTTTCTTTGAAACTTTGCCGATCAGGACCTATTCGGAGATATTATAGCTTTCTTATGACGATCTCGGATACATTATGTCGTTACTGCTGACGTACAAGTTTACTTCAGTGTTATTCGTTCGTTTTGGAGTTCAGCACGTTACGTAGAGTCCGAAAATCATATTGTCGTTGAGGTCAACAACAAGCCAATCGTCATATCTCCTAGAGTTATCACACTAGCGCTTAGATTTGTGGATAACATGGATAATCCATGTGAGTTTGAGAAGACATTGATTCATGGGTTATTTCGACGTTTAATAAAAATTTTGTTCTCAATTAATACATCAATGTCGGTTTCCAATAAGTTAACGAGCCACATCGGATCTATCACTCGCATAAAGCTGGTCTTCAATCCTTTTCCAAGCACAATGACCACCCCGCATGTCCGATTATTGTAGTACCATCGATTGAAAGTTAGGTGAAGAATCTGTTGAACAGTCTTCCCCGGTACACGTTTCATGGTCTTAGTCGGTTTAACTTTAAGTACAAGTTTCCACCAACCAGTACGAGGATCAATTTCATCAATGTACATACGGGTTGGGACTTGCGTCTTAAAGAATTTAAATTCATGGTTTACCTCGAAGAGCAGATGTTGGTGAAACCATTCTGCTAATCGATCTCCACCACGATTTATAAACGGCCTACTGGCAAGTGTCCGAACATCCCACCTCAGCAGTGACAGAACGTCAGTGATATACTGAAAATACTGAACCCCATTCTCCCACTTAATAATACAAACATTCAAATCAGATTCGTACAACCAAGAGACAATACAACCTTTAACTGTTTGCACGGCTTTAAATTTAGTCTTCAGATTAGCTTTGGCCCGTGCAGCAGGATCCATTTGTTGTTCTCAATCGACGTACAGGTAAGCTTCAATAATCTTATTGGCTCGTTTGCTGCGGTTCTTGAACCAGCCAAAAATGTCAGCTTCAGATGGATCAGACACTCATTCACGCAACTTCTCTTTCTTCTTAGAAGTCTTCCATAGATGATCTTCAGTAGCTTTAACTTAATTTTTAGTAAATGTAGGAACACCCTGATCAACATTTGAACGATGACTTAGATCAGGGTATTCCTCTGCTGTGACATCCTCCATCTCAATCTCCTCATCTTCATAGATAAACGACGTATTCCCGTGTGGAATACTCGCATCAAGCTGCAGCTCATCATCATTAACAACTTCCACATCTTCCTCATCCTCCAACACGTCTAACTCTTCATCGTTTAGCCATAATAATGGTGAAAAATTTTCTCGAGTTAGGGCATAATCGACAATTTTCGTTCTTCAATTATCCATAAATAGGATAGTGTTGGCTTTGATCGACTAGATAGGTTGAATGTTCGTCGAGTCCTGATAGACAATTATCCGTCAATCATTGCCTTCACCACCACCACTCGTACAAGCCCAGAAGATGAGCCGTGAGCTTGTTTCGACTCACTTCCTCCAGTACCCAGAGCATTAAGATCATCATCATCATTCTTCAGTTTCTTCAAAGCATCATCCTTACACGTTAACTGAAGAATGAGATCTTCATGCTCTTTAATCATCACCCCCCTGAGCCGTTACATTCTCACGTAGCTCTTTTGTTTCCTTTTTACAATAGGAAACGTACCCCATCAGAAGAAGTTGGTTTAGAATCATTTGTTCTTGAGCCTGACGATCAGCCACCATTTGATTTTCGTATAAGTGAATCAGACTTAAGAGCATGTGTATCTGATGGGTAGGGGACATAGTATGGAACGTAGGAGGTACAGGCTGCACAGGCCTTGAGTACGGCTGATTATCATAAATGAGACGTCCATGGGTTGTGTAGTCATCATCGTTGGTGTAGAAGGAATCACCATTGAAGCAATAGAAGGCATTGGCATCAGAGATTGTACAGAATGAGGAATTTCTCCTAGCCTTGGATCTGAAGTGATCGTGTCGTCAATGTGAATGCCGGGGTCCTAGTAGTAAGCGGCACCACTGGACTTCGAGAAACGGATGCCCTCGGCACACGTGGGCCAATCTCCACGCCAGATCCGTGCCTATCATGACACTTGGGTGGTTGATCTTTAGCTAACGCCTTGCCCCATAGCCACCATCACCACCATCTCCATCATCATTACCACCATAATCTGCACCACCGTTCCCACCTGTTCCTTATTCTTGTTCGAAATTTGAATCTTTGTGAATTCAACGATCATTAGAAGGACATAAGTATGCTCAATTCGCCAAGTGACAAGTTAAACATTTAGTCGTTGTGATATCTTGCGGTTTCTTACTCCAACAGGTCTTCATTCTCTTTATTGTATCCACATTCATGTGTTCCAACTTCAACATATTGTCTTTCAAAGTCCGATCAATCTCCAAATCAGGAATTAAATCATGAGTGATCAGCTGTATAAAACATGGATACATCAAGAATTTATTGCGTCGATTCTTGACCAAGTAGTTATCCTTGAGGTGATAGAAGATAAGCATAGAAAAGATGAACGGCTTGTTCAAAATAAGAGCAACAAATGCCTATTGTAGCATAATCCAGCATTCATCGTATCCATCCTTGCGTCCCACAATGAAATGTATGAGAACATGTAATAGGTACTTGTACGGAGCGCACAAGTAAGCCTTGTTGTATTGGGAACATTCAAGATCACCTGAATAAAATAGTCGTCGAAATGGCCCACATGTCAACGTCCTGTCAAACTCGCATGAATTATCCATGTTATCTACAAATCTCAGCACCCGATGGATAACCTAGGTGATATAATAATCAGCTTGTTGTTAACTTCTGCGACGATATGAATCTACGACTCTACAAAACGTGCCGAATTCCAGAAAGGACGAATGATGCTGAAGTGAATCGGTACGTCAGCTGTAGTGGCATAGTGTATCCGAGATCGTCGTGAGAAATCAATGATATCTCTAAATACGTCCTCATAGGAAAAGTTATCTTGAACCGAAGCACAGATGTTGTGCATTTTGTCAAACGGCAGAAGCGGATTTCAGGTTCATGTTGCTGCTAAACTTGCTGTTGATCAGAACTGGAGACTCTTGTATATTTACATCTGCCATTTCTGTGAATACATTAACTCAAGAGTTAGTAAAAAACTACCATTATTAAAATAAATTATTTAATAATTCAAAGATTAATTTTTGAAAATAATTAATTACTGTCATTCGTTATGCTTCAAAGTTTGCTCATTCGTTATGACGAATGAGATCATTCCTCATAACGAATGGCCTTATTCGTTATGACTAATGTAGCGAATGATTAATAATGAATCAACCATGATTGAATAGCGAATAAACCATGACGAATGTAAGTTCATTCGTTATCAATGCAAACGAATGAACTAATTCATTATTTTAATCTTAACGAATAGATCCCGAATGGATCTCGAAAATGAATGGATATCCACTCGTTAACTAATACGAATGACATCAATGATTACCAACATTGACTCCAACTAGTCAATGTCAAAATTAGGTATGAACACCGATGGTCAACATGCAATTGAAAATTCAATTAGGCCATGTATGAGGATGTATTAGTATAAGTTAAACATGAAAAGAGTTGCAATGACATCGATGATTCATTCTAATCGGCCATTTAGATAAAAACTAATTAGAACTGTGGTTTTGTTAATAACTTAAGAACCGATGATAAAACTGATTAATTTATCCATGAAATGACTATGGATCAGGACGAAAGTGATTGCGTTTTGATCGCAAATACCTTAGGAATCTGATATGATGAACAAAACGTGATTTAGTGATGATCGAAATTCTGAGAAAAATTTGCAAGAGGTCTGGTATGTGAATGCGAATATCAAGGAGAATGACTGAGACCTTTCGTTCAATCCCTATTCATTATAAACGAAAATTCATGCATGCATTCCTAGACAACGAATTAGCTCATACGTTAATTTAAATTTAACGAATGCTCTTATTCTTTGTTCATTCGTTATCCCCGTTAACAAATGAACAATAAAGAACGAATCAACTAAGATTCGTTTTTCATTCATTATCAATATGATGAGGAATGGAGTCATTTGTTATCAGTGTAGAGGAAGCGAATGATGATAACGAATAACCTGATTCGTAATCCAAATTAAAATATAAATGGCTCTCATTCGTTATCCATATTGATAGCGAATGGACTCTATTCGTTATAATTTCTAATAGCGAATAGTCATTAAACTAAAGAATAAATCCTTTTTCATTTAAATTTTTAATTAGAAAAATTAAATAAGGCATCGAAACCCATGTTCCGATGAACTTTACCATAAAGCATCTTACCAGACGGAGTAAGAAGCAATACCTTAACATGTTTTGCGTTCATAACACATAACTTAAAAACAAATAATTTAAAAGAATTAAATATAATAATTAAATAAAAAACGGGAAAATCTATTTCATTTCTTTTCAAAAATGTACCCTTTAGCTCGCAAATCAAAAATAAATCAGAAAACAAAATATTTTATTTATTTATTTATGTTTATTTATTTATTTTTGAATATTTTCAATTTAAAAAGAAAACATAAAACAAAAACAAATATGAAAACTATTCTACGAAAGCAGTACATATTTTTGTGAGTTTAAGCTGATAATCATATTGACCAAATTGCCCTTCTATCGCAGTTTTATATTTCAGTGCTATTATGACTGGTGTTAAGTTGGTCATTGATATTGTTGTCCACTTAAATCTTATAACATATCTTCGAGTATTTTTGTGATATGATTCAATTTTTAATTAGAGCACAGAATATCAGAAACTATCAGCCTCTAATCTCGGTTCAAGCTTAATTTGACTTTTACCATATCACCCCAACTTGACTTAACCATTGTGTTGCTGATCAAAATTACGATTTTTCAAGATATTTATTATTAAGCGATACACCAAGCTTCCTCTACTGTGAATGAGTATGCATGAGTTCATTTGTAGGCTTACATACATTGTATCCCCTTGGGTCCGTTTCTTATTGGTATTGAGACACGCGGAAGGGAGGAACAATGTATGACTAACAGCGGATTTTTATCAAGTCAGTAATTAAATTTCTACGATGTAAAGTAGTGATCAAGTTTAATGACTTAGTGTTTTCTCTAAAACCTTTTGGAAATATTCATGCTTATGAATACCCAGATGATTAAGCCGCATAAAGACTCACAGTGTCCGGAAACCGGATGCATTTATTTTGAATTTTTGTTTTTGGTATGATAGGCTATTACATTTCTGCTATCATTACCGAGACTTTTGGAAGAGACTAACACCTCTTTCAATTTGGCATTTCATTATGTTTATATCACATACTTTACCTTAACAGTTTATTTAAGACCTATCAATGCACCAATGTAATTAAGCACCCAGCCTTTTACACTTATTTCTTTCTGTATATGGACCAGATGATCAATGTACTATCATTTTCTCTTTTTGAGGAGCATATTGCTTCAAAACTTGTTTTTGAGGAGCATATACATTTAGTCGCCCCAGTTACTTTCAGTTTATAGGTTAATGGCTATCATATAAATCTACAAGTAGATAACAAGACCAAACATGCAAACATGTTCCACAAACTTAAATAACCAAAATAATTTTTAGCGAGAAAATTAAATAATCGCCCCAAGTACTTTCCATTTTCAGGTAAAAGGCTATCCCGAACATCTACAAGTATATATCAGTACCAAAGGACATATACAAGTATATGTCCTTTAAATATGAGTAGCTGGCATAAGTTTAAGCGAGAGAGTGCAAATATATTTTTGACATTTTTGAAAAATTTGAATGTTTTTGGTTTTTCTCTGTACACACTAATATCACTATATTTTTGTATTTTTACATTTTCATCCCCAAAATCTAAAACATAAAAATTAGAAAAATAAAATAAACAACAAAACAAAAATAAAGATGATTATCCGATCTTAAGAATATTAGCAGGAGTTTTCAGTCCGTTAATGTAACGATTCCGACGAAACCAGGTATACCCTAACCGGTAGACGTTAGTTACGTCATATGTAATGTCGGGTACATGAGTTACCATGGTAATTATACGAGAATACATGGTTCATTATATTGATTGTATGTGAATATATAATTCACCGTATTGAATATGCGATCAAACGATCGATAGTTATTGAAACCCGAATGAATCGAGGGTTCAATTATAGACGAGATATATGATATTTAGTGATGTTACGAAGTATTAAAGCTTCGGGGTAAGTGGATTAAAGCACAGAAAAAGGATTTCGATTTAATAGTACGTCGGTACGTTAAACGAAACCTTTAATACCAAACCGAGCAAGAGACGATCGATCAAGCCGAAAAAGATGCGTAATAACTAATAATATGACGTTTTAAGTTAATAAATGTCATGGTTTAAGTTTTTAAATCGATTTAATTTAAATTTCATTTTTAAGACGAAAAAGACCGTTTTAGCCTCGTTTTAAGCCGACTTAAACATTTAAACGAAAAACGAACTGAACCAGTTTATCCAAAACATTATCCGGATTGCGGATATCCAAATGAGTGGCCAAAAATAAACTTGTGGGTCCCACCCCACCCCCACATGTAGACCGATCGGCCTCTATGGCCTTTACTTTCTTTTTTTTTTTTTTTTTTTTTTTCAATCAATAATCCACAAACTTCATCAAATCCTCTCAACTCCTTGATCAAAAACCGAGACTTTTAACAAGAAAAACCAAGGTAAAGATCGAATTATATACGTTTCCATCTTCGTTTCTTGAGTTTGTTTGCAAGAAAATGAGGTTTCAAAGATGAAAACCGATTCTTGCATGATCAAGTGATGTATACGGGTTATACAAGGGATCTTGGTCCAAGAAAGGAGTTAAACGAATCAAAAACGAATTTTTACGGTTAAATCTTTATTTTAGTATCATAACCGTAACCATGAAAGAAATGGCTTGATCGTGAGTGTAACTTGCTTGGTATTGTGGTATGTTGATTGTAGGCTCTGTATTTAGTGGTAGATAAGGCGGAAAGATGAGTTTGTAGCTTGTAGTGGCGGAAAACGAAAGGTATATTCGGTTATGTTCGGTTATGGGAAATTTGGACAGATTGTTGATGCTTTAGAGTTAGGTCATGAAATTTTACAGAGGTGTTAAACACATGAAAATATGAGTTCTGTGAATTTTTGGTAATTTTTGGATAAAGGATGAATATTTTGTGAATTTAATGCTCGGTTTTGGCCAAAAATGGTGAAAAATAGTTAAATATCATGAAAAATTCTGGAAAATTTCAGATAAGCTTTTCATATCATGTATAAGTCACACACAAAATTTTAGGTCCGTTGGAGAAGTCTAAGTAGGCTTTTTGGTTAAACGAGTTCTAGGGATTTCTAGCTCGGTTTTGGAAAAAGGGCATGTAAAAGAAGATTTTGGGTATGGAAAAATTACAGGGGACTATGTGGATGGCAGGGTACATCCAGGAAAAATTTGGGATTTTTCTAAGGTCGTTTGGTATTTACGACATATTTAATGTTTAAATGGTGTTTAAAAATAGATAAATAAATTTTAAATATAAGAATTAATTCTGGAAATATTTTTATAAAATTCCCCACTATTAAAAAGTGATTTGTGCAAAATTTCAAGATCCGAGAGTAAACGGATAATTAATCGTGCTAATTATCAAACTTTTAAAGTTAAAACGCGTAAACCGGTGAAGTTCGCTTAAGCGAGCTGACTGGTGTATAAAAACCTTAAAATGGACTATTTTCATATAATTGAGTTAAACAAGTAAAAATGAATCATCTGAAAATAAGTCGAATGATTTGGGTATTTTTAACCGATTTAACAGTTTCCGGTACGCCAAAGACGGAAACGGGTCCCGCGGCCAATCGGGATGTCTAAACCGAGCTATAATTTCACATTTTAAATTAAATTATCAGACAACCACTATTTTCGAGTCGTGTGTGACCAAACTCATTTTTGAAACATAAAACGGATATTCGTGCTAGGCACGCAAAACGAGAAAACGACTAATAGAAATTGTGACCATGGAACTCTAAACGACATCACAATCTGAGTCCGGAGAAGTATTTCTGGGTTAACATTGCCCCCGGAACAGGTACAGTCCTGGGTTAACAGTGTCCCCAGATGTACCGATTGATAAGGTTAAAGATTATATAAACAATAATTGTATAATAACGATCGTAGGGATCAAATTACAGATTGGACGTGTTAATTGATAATGATTGTTGTTACCTGCTTGCATGTGCTAAGGTGAGTTTTCACGAGCCCCTTTTTACTGAAATGTTTTAAATATTTTCCCGGGGCGGAAAGCATGTTTCTATCAAAAGGTTTAAGTACATGCTGATCGCATGGAAATGAATGTATTTACATAATGTTTATTGTACGGGAATCGTACGGTAATGTATTAAAATGGTAATTGTCTGAGTTGTTAATATTGAAAGGTCCCGCAACAGTGTTCTGGGTTAACAGTGTCCCCAGAGGTTATTGGAAGTGTTCTGGGTTAACAATGTCCCCAGAGGTTATTGGAAGTGTTCTGGGTTAAAAGTGTCCCCAGAGGTTAGTGGAAGTGTTCTGGGTTAACTGTGTCCCCAGAGGTTATTGGAAGTGTTCTGGGTCAACAATGTCCCCAGAGGTTATTAAATGTGTTTATGGGTTAACAGTGTCCCCAGATAATATTATATTATGATATGGATTTATCATGGTTTACTAAAATTGTGAAACTCACCAACTATTCGTAGTTGACCCGTTTTCTCACATGCTTTTCAGGTACAACTAAGATAAAGTGATTGATTACGTGCTAAGTGCTTGATGTGTGTAAGGTTTGCGTGCTGGACGTTAGGATACATTATAACAGATAGAATTATGAACCGTATTGTATGATGTGTGTATCACCTAGACGGTAATGAAAGATGAGATAATGTAATTTTGAAGTATATTAATGCATTCGGTTTTCTTTATAAACAATGTGGTTGATATCAGAGGTGTCTGTCGCATCCCGTTTACGTTTCCGCTGCGGTTACGGGGTGTTACAGAACTTGGTATCAGAGTCATTGGTTATAATAGAATTAGGATGTCTTTAAAAGATACCTAAAATATAACCAGTAGCTCAAGTATTATAGGATCTGAATATCAACTAATAATTTATAGTGACGAGGTCTGGATGAACTTGGATGGACAAGTGAGTTATTATGGTCCGGAACATAATAACAGACTTGTCCGCACGAGGGAATTCAGGGGAAGTCACGTGGTACATTAATAGGTAAAAATGGCAACATATGTGTAAAGTATTTAGTATTATTTATACGTGCTAATGTGTATATATATATGTACATATCTTGTGGGTACATGTATTGAGAAATGGGACCCGGATAAGGAACCGGGGAAGGAAATAATAAAAAGTACCGAGGATGCCGAAATTTCTAGAGCATCGGTTGATGATAAGTCTGACTTATCGGGCCATAGTTATGATAGTACTAAGTTAGATCTCCCGTTTGACATTAACCAGAAATATCTAGTAACCGTCACTCCCAACCAAAATTGATGAATCCCTTACCCTACCAACATCGGTACCGTATATCCTAATAACCCCAGATGTTCACCCGAACCGTCGACCCTCACGTACGAACGGATCCGTACCTGAACCCATTCTTATTTCATTAAAGTAAAGGAGTAAATAAATAAAATAAAATAAAATAATATATTGAAATATATATATATATATGTATTGCTCACTCACAAAAATATGAGACGGACCAACTTCAGATCGAGAATTACCGATTTTAGCAAACCTAGAACGCCTGAGGACATTGACTGAGCTAGTGTAGAGTTTCCCATAATAGTAATTAATAATATTTGAAGGCAACCCATGTTGCGCAATTACCTTGAACCTTGCAACTCCCTATGTTATCCTTACATCCGTTAGATGTTTACACCCATGTATGCTCGAATAGAATGATTACCTATACACAAAGAAGTGTTGGAATCATTATAGCATAGTTGGTTGTTCGTTCGTAGGAGGTATACTGGGTATGCCGGATATACGAATAAACACGGATATTATAACTCCGTGGTATGTAATCGTTTGGTGCTCACGGTGAGCATGTATCGGTTATGCTGATATGCAGAAGGATATTGAAATCAAGTATATTAAACGATAATCTTTGTTGAGAAAAATCTATATGTCAGTTGGTGACAAGGGTTATGAAGCATATTTAAACATTAACAGACGTCAGGTTAAGTCCGTATGTTATTATATTTATGGGACATATATATGCTAGATGCCGGTATGTGTAATATATATGATAATATTTGGTGTGTATGTGTACCTGTTGTTATGATTGAGCTGGCAACGAGCTATACGGTGAGATTAGTATTGATTACTGCGTACGGGATGAGTACGGCATAATGACATAAAAAGAGTAACTCCAATGATGGAGATTGATATGATTCAGTTGATTGCTCAAAGATAGCAGATGATGATACCGAACGTCGTATCACAGATCACTGCTAGTGTTGATGCAAATGTGATCACAGAATTATAGATCGAGCAATCACATGATTATGAATATTTCAATTCTTAGTGTTATTACTAAGAGTGTTAACGTCCCACCAAATACTATTATGACTACAAGTATTAGTTATAAACTAAACATGAATGGTAGTCGTAATGAATTAGATCCGGTATGAAGGACGTGTTTATTGGTTGTGTTAAGGGGATTATTAATGGTTTACTGTTGGTAAAGGGAGGAATAAATTAGCGAGTGGATAGACAAGATCGAAATGGTTAAGGATATTGGTAAGAGTCTAGAACATTGTGTAGTGAAATATGCTACAGATATGTTGGGAGATTATGTTGAATCGTGATGGAACACGATGGTACAAAATTATAGTTAGAAAATTTTTGTTCAGATAATATGGTCAGGATGTAAAATTCTTGTGCTAGAGCACTTTTATTCGAGTAATTGAGTTCAGAGATTTGAAACTGAGCTATGAAAGATAGAAATGTTGTGTGCTGATCACTTAGAACGCGCTAATCGTTTAAAGGAATTGTCATGTCTGGTAACATGGCTAATTACTCCTGAAACTAAGCGAAGTAAGCGCAATATTGGGGACTAACTCCATCGATAAGGAGTATAGTCAATCCTGTAAATATACGACCCTTGGAAGGGTGGTGTCACAAGCCAGCATGATGAATTTGACTCTATGGGAAGCGGACTGGAAGGACGTTGGGTGAGACGTCGAGTGTTAAAGAAGAGAAGTGATAAAGGTATGGTGCAAGATAGACTTTGAATAAGTAGGAAGAAGAATGTTGAGTGTTAGTAGGCCACAGGTGTGGTAAAGATGGACGTAACGCCCTAATTGTAGAACCAAGTGAAGCCATGTGAACCGACAACCCCGACCCATTCGTGTACAACCACTTCGAAACCAACAACTTCAATAACAATCCATTCAAAGAAACCAAATTATGCCAAACAGTTGTACTTGCTATGAATGTGGCAGTACAGAACGTTTCAAGAGAAATTGCCCAAAGTTGAACCAAGGTGTCATTGGAAGACGAACCTCATGACAAGCATCAACCTCTGATCAAGCAAGGAGCCGTGCTTTTGTGAGTAATTCAAATAAAGCACGTCATGATCCAAAAGTAGTATTAAGTACGTTGTAGTTTTAAATCAATAGGCTTCAGTGATATTTTTACGGTCGTCGATAGAAGTTAGTTCCTGCTAACCTCCTACCCTTTGGAAAGATACCGATTAGTGAAACTATAGAACCCTATACTGTAGAATCGCTAACGGTAAATCCCTAATGGTTAACTAAATTGTACGGAACTGTCCTATTATTCTGAACGATTAACCTTTCCTTATTGACCTACGACCAGTAAAGCAAAGAAGTTTTGACGTAACAATTAGCATGGATTGGCTAACTCAACATGAAGCAGAAATCAAATATGAAAAGAAGATGATTAGAAGCTCTCTTTCGGACGATGAAGCGATTAAATACAGAGAAAAGTGTACGGTATTATGTTGCCACTCAAATCTCATCTTGAGATGTTATAATATTTACGACAAGAAGACGTGGTGTATTTAACAAACGTGATTGCCTAAGTATTTAAAAGAAAACATATAGAAGATATCCCGGTGGTGCGCAAATTTCCACAAGTTTTCCCAGAAGAACTCCCTGGATTACCACCAGCCCGACAGGTCGAATTCAGAATCGATTTAATGTCTCAAGCTGGCCCTGTTGCTAAAGCATCCTGCCGACTTGCACCGTCCGAGATGCAAGAATTATCCAATCAGTTACAAGAATTGTTGGATAAGGTTTTATACGACCTAGTTAGTCACCATGGGGTGCACCAGTTTTAATTGGGAAATGAAAGACGGAAGTGTTAGGATATGTGTTGATTAGGGAGAATTGAATAAAGTGACGATCAAGAGTAGGTGCTCACTTCTTCGAAGTGAATGATCTGTTTAACCAACTGCAAGGGACGATTTATTTTTTTAGAAAAATTGATCTTAGATATAGTTATCACCAAATGAGAGATCCAAGAGGAAGACGTTGCAACAACAGTGTTTCGGACTCGCTACGGCCATTATGAATTCTTAGTTATGCCTTTCGGGCTAACAAATGCGCCGGCAGCATTCATGGAACTCATGAACCGAGTCTGTAACTTTATTTTGACAAATTTGTCGTAACATTCATTGATGATATTTTAATATATTCGCAACGTAAAGAAGAGCACGATCGACGGTTAAGGAAAATTGTGGAAGTGTTAAAGCAAGGGGAGTTGTACGCGAAGTTTTCAAAATGTGATTTTGAATAAAGAATGCATAATCCCTTGGTCATGTTGTAAAGCAACAAGGATTTCACAAAGATCCAAATAAGATAGAAAGCATTAAAATTGTGCCAAGCGCCGATTTTAAGTCTCCCCGATGGAGACTATGGTTTTGCCGCGTATTGTGACGCATCGCGTAAAGGGTTAGAATGCGTGTTGACGCAGTATATTAAGGTTATAGTCTATGCTTCCCGACAGTTAAAAGTACACGAGTAAAATTACACTACTCACAACTTAGAACTGGGAGGGGTTATCTATGCACTTAAAATGTGGAGACATTGTCTCTACGATACGAAGTGCACCATCTTCACCGATCATAAAAGTTTGCATCACATATTCGATCAGAAAGAACTAAATATGAGGCAACGAAGATGGGTTGAGTTGTTAAACAATTATGACTGTGACATCCGTTACCACCCGGCAAGGCTAACGTCGTAACCGAGGCCTTGAGTAGGAAAGATTGGGTTAAGCCATTGCGAATGAGGGCGTTGAGGATGATAGTCCAGTAGAACTTTTCGGATCTGAGTCGAGTCGCTCAACGTGAGGCGTTGAAAGAGGGACAATTGGAAAAGGAGGAACTTTACGACAATGAGAAGAATTTCGAACAACGCGTGGACGAAATTCTCTACTTCAAAAATTGGGTTTGGATCCCGACTCTCCATGACCTTCGTGAATTAATCATTGACGAAGCGCATAGATCGAAATAATCCATACACCCGGGATCGGATTTGACTATTGATGATACGGGTATCTGAAAGGATTTTTATTAATGGTGGAGTTTGGAGAAAGATATGGTCACATGTGTTGGTGAATATTGAGTTATGCAAGAGATAAGACTGCACACCGAAAACCCTAGGGAACGCCACAACGACAGAAAAATTCGCCAATGATAGTGGGAATAAATTACAATGGATTTCGGGACGCAAATTCCCATGATATATCAAAGGCATGAGGTAAATTAGGTAATCGCGGATCGATTAACCAGTCCTCGCATTTCATCCCAATCTATGACGTTGCCACAATGAATTCTCGCCCAAATTCATGATGTTGAAATGGTAACTCGTCGTGGAGTACCATTTTCAATGATCTCAGATCGAAATAGTCATCCTACTTTCATTATTGGAAGGAGGGGAAGGAAGCATCGAGAGCTTGAAGCTTTCTATGGGTGAAGTAGTTATCACCAATTAGTTAAATTGAAAATGAGCGTCGATCGAGCCATAAGATTTGAATTGATCCGAGAAACAACCAATCGGGTTTATAATGTTTAAGAGAAGTCGAAAGTAGCGCGAGGATTGGCAAAGGATTTATGTCAACGTTCAAAGGAAACCATTGTCACTAAATAAAGGTGACAAGGCATTTTAAGGCATCACCTTAGAGAGAGGTGATATGAGGTTTGGCAAAACCGAAAATAGCTTCTTAATATATTGGACCCCATGAGAACTATCACCATGGTTGGTCATTTAGTCTATCAATTAAAGTACTCCAGGGGCTAAGTACTATACATGATATTTTGCCATGTATACGGATTGAAAAGTGCCTAAGCGATGAGGCAACGAGAGTACTAGTAATAGAGGTACTCATAGAGGACATGCTTGATATCATAATTAATTCCGTAAAGATAGTAGACGGGAAAACTAAACAGTTTGGACATACCAAGCGTTATTAATTAAGATTAAGTGGAAATTCACAGCGAGGACCAGATTATACTTGGTAACGCGAGGGTGAATTCTGAAGGAAAAACCCCCCACCTTTCTCTCGAAGGGAGATTGTGGGCGTGTAAAATTTCGAGGACGAAATTTCTTAACGGGGGGAGAATGTAACGATTCCGACGAAACCAGGTATACCCTAACTGGTAGACGTTAGTTACGTCATATGTAATGTCGGGTACATGAGTTACCATGGTAATTATACGAGAATACATGGTTCATTGTATTGATTGTATGTGAATATATAATTCACCGTATTGAATATGCGATCAAACGATCGATAGTTATTGAAACCCGAATGAATCGAGGGTTCAATTATAGACGAGATATATAATATTTAGTGATGTTATGAAGTATTAAAGCTTCGGGGTAAGTGGATTAAAGCACAGAAAAAGGATTTCGATTTAATAGTACGTCGGTGCGTTAAACGAAACCTTTAATACCAAACCGAGCAAGAGACGATCGATCAAGCCGAAAAAGATGCGTAATAACTAATAATATGACGTTTTAAGTTAATAAATGTCATGGTTTAAGTTTTTAAATCGGTTTAATATAAATTTCATTTTTAAGACGAAAACGACCGTTTTAGCCTCGTTTTAAGCCGACTTAAACATTTAAACGAAAAACGAACTGAACCAGTTTATCCAAAACATTATCCGGATTGCGGATATCCAAATGAGTGGCCAAAAATAAACTTGTGGGTCCCACCCCACCCCCACATGTAGACCGATCGGCCTCTATGGCCTTTACTTTCTTTTTCTTTTTTTTTTCTTTTTTTTTTCAATCAACAATCCACAAACTTCATCAAATCCTCTCAACTCCTTGATCAAAAACCGAGACTTTTAACAAGAAAAACCAAGGTAAAGATCGAATTATATACGTTTCCATCTTCGTTTCTTGAGTTTGTTTGCAAGAAAATGAGGTTTCAAAGATGAAAACCGATTCTTGCATGATCAAGTGATGTATACGGGTTATACAAGGGATCTTGGTCCAAGAAAGGAGTTAAACGAATCAAAAACGAATTTTTACGGTTAATTCTTTGTTTTAGTATCATAACCGTAACCATGAAAGAAATGGCTTGATCGTGAGTGTAACTTGCTTGGTATTGTGGTATGTTGATTGTAGGCTCTGTATTTAGTGGTAGATAAGGCGGAAAGATGAGTTTGTAGCTTGTAGTGGCGGAAAACGAAAGGTATATTCGGTTATGTTCGGTTATGGGAAATTTGGACAGATTGTTGATGCTTTAGAGTTTGGTCATGAAATTTTACAGAGGTGTTAAACACATGAAAATATGAGTTCTGTGAATTTTTGGTAATTTTTGGATAAAGGATGAATATTTGGTGAATTTAATGCTCGGTTTTGGCCAGAAAATGGTGAAAAATAGTTAAATATCATGAAAAATTCTGGGAAATTTCAGATAAGCTTTTCATATCACGTATAAGTCACACACAAAATTTTATGTCCGTTGGAGAAGTCTAAGTAGGCGTTTTGGTTAAACGAGTTCTAGGGATTTCTAGTTCGGTTTTGGAAAAAGGGCATGTAAAAGAAGATTTTGGTTCTGGAAAAATTACAGGGGACTATGTGGATGGCAGGGGACATCCAGGAAAAATTTGGGATTTTTCTAAGGTCGTTTGGTATTTACGACATATTTAGTGTTTAAATGGTGTTTAAAAATAGATAAATAAATTTTAAATATAAGAATTAATTCTGGAAATATTTTTATAAAATTCCCCACTATTAAAAAGTGATTTGTGCAAAATTTCAAGATCCGAGAGTAAACGGATAATTAATCGTGCTAATTATCAAACTTTTAAAGTTAAAACGCGTAAACCGGTGAAGTTCGCTTAAGCGAGCTGACTGGTGTATAAAAACCTTAAAAATGGACTATTTTCATTTAATTGAGTTAAACAAGTAAAAATGAATCATCTGAAAATAAGTCGAATGATTTGGGTATTTTTAACCGATTTAACAGTTTCCGGTACGCCAAAGACGGAAACGGGTCCCGCGGCCAATCGGGACGTCTAAACCGAGCTATAATTTCACATTTTAAATTAAATTATCAGACAACCACTATTTTCGAGTCGTGTGTGACCAAACTCATTTTTGAAACATAAAACGGATATTCGTGCTAGGCACGCAAAACGAGAAAACGACTAATAGAAATTGTGACCATGGAACTCTAAACGACATCACAATCTGAGTCCGGAGAAGTATTTCTGGGTTAACATTGCCCCCGAACAGGTACAGTCCTGGGTTAACAGTGTCCCCAGATGTACCGATTGATAAGGTTACAGATTATATAAACAATAATTGTATAATAACGATCGTAGGGATCAAATTACAGATTGGACGTGTTAATTGATAATGATTGTTGTTACCTGCTTGCATGTGCTAAGGTGAGTTTTCACGAGCCCCTTTTTACTGAAATGTTTTAAATATTTTCCCGGGGCGGAAAGCATGTTTCTATCAAAAGGTTTAAGTACATGCTGATCGCATGGAAATGAATGTATTTATATAATGTTTATTGTACGGGAATCGTACGGTAATGTATTAAAATGGTAATTGTCTGAGTTGTTAATATTGAAAGGTCCCGCAACAGTGTTCTGGGTTAACAGTGTCCCCAGAGGTTATTGGAAGTGTTCTGGGTTAACAATGTCCCCAGAGGTTATTGGAAGTGTTTTGGGTTAACAGTGTCCCCAGAGGTTAGTGGAAGTGTTCTGGGTTAACAGTGTCCCCAGAGGTTATTGGAAGTGTTCTGGGTCAACATTGTCCCCAGAGGTTATTAAATGTGTTTATGGGTTAACAGTGTCCCCAGTTAATATTATATTATGATATGGATTTATCATGGTTTACTAAAATTGTGAAACTCACCAACTATTCGTAGTTGACCCGTTTTCTCACATGCTTTTCAGGTACAACTAAGATAAAGTGATTGATTACGTGCTAAGTGCTTGATGTGTGTAAGGTTTGCGTGCTGGACGTTAGGATACATTATAACAGATAGAATTATGAACCGTATTGTATGATGTGTGTATCACCTAGACGGTAATGAAAGATGAGATAATGTAATTTTGAAGTATATTAATGCATTCGGTTTTCTTTATAAACAATGTGGTTGATATCAGAGGTGTCTGTCGCATCCCTTTACGTTTCCGCTGCGGTTACGGGGTGTTACAGTTAAAACCAAGCAAAAAAAATAAAGTGTGATTGTTAAAAGTTTTGATAAACATATCAACTTTTTGAAAATCCATGTGCACTTTTTCAATATCAATCAATTTCTTTTCAAAGAAATCACGGATAAAATGATATCGAATTTCGATATGCTTGGTCTTAGACTGGAGTACAGGGTTTTTGGTGATACTAATAGCAGCAGACTTATCAATAAAAATGGGAGTAGTAAGAAACTACAAACTGTAATCCCGCAAGTGTTGTTGGATCCTGAACAGCAACTCGAGGCTGCCACATGCTCTACTTCAACTGTTGAAGTGGAGACCGTTGTCTGCTTCTTACACTGCCAGGAAACAAAACGGCTTCCTAGAAATTGACAACCCGCTGTAGTAGTTTTGAAATTTATTTTGCATCCTCCATAATCAGAATCGGAAAACGCAGTGATTTCAAAGCTATCATTTTTAGGATACCATAACCCGGTGTCAGGATTACCCCTTAGATACTGAAGTATACGTTTAACCGCCGCCAGATGAGTCACTCGGGGACTCGATTGATACCTGGCACACAAACAAACAGCACACATTAAATCAGCACGAGAAGTAGTTAAATATATTAAAGAACCAATCATTTCTCGGTAACGGGTTGGATCAACGGTATACTCCAATTAGTCCGATCACAAATTGTTACCCACGGGAAGAGGCGTCGGAGGGATTTTTTTGACAGTTATCTTGAATCGGCTCCAGACATCGTTCACATATTTTATCTAATGATTAAAACTCCAATGTCAGACTGATGAACCTGCAACCCTAAGAAGAAATTCATTTCCCTTATCGATCTCATTTCAAATTTCGTCTGCATTGACTTCTCAAATTCCGTACAAAGCTTGTCGTTTGTTGAACCAAATATGATGTCATTGACATATATTTGGACAAGGAGCAAATCGTCACCAACATTGTTGTATTTGAGAGTACAGTCCATAGTTCCTCGTTTGAAGACATTATCGGTAAGATGGTCAGCAAGTGTGACGAACCAAGCTCTCGGGGCATGGTGTTGACCATAAAGAGACTTGTTTAATCGGTAAACTCGGTCTAGATAACCTGGATCTTCAAATCCATGAGGCTTCAATAAAAATACTTCTTCATGAAGTTCACCATTGAGAAACGCACTCTTGACATCCATTTGATAAACCTTAATATTCTTGAAAGTTGCATAGGCAAACAATATTCGTATAGTTTCCAATCGAGCATCTGGAGCATATATTTCCGTGTAATCGATGCCCTCTTGTTGATGAAAACCTTGAACAACCAAACATGCTTTGTTTCTGTCAATAACCCCGCGATCATCTTTCTTGCACTTAATACCCATTTTGTTGGAATTGGCTTTATAACTCTAATGGGTTTGTCAATGAGATCCCAAACACCCAGTCGATGAAACTGTTGCAAATCGTCTTGCATTGCTTCTACCCAAGATTGATCCTCAAGCGCCATACAAACACTCGTTGGTTCCATTTGAGATAAAAAAGCAAGTGTATTTTGCGAGATTCATATTCCCGATGAGTGCATATCGGCATACTGACATAATACATTAGCATCACTTGAAGTAGCAATCTGATGGTGTGTTTGCACACCCACATCAAGATCACCAATGATGTTGTCCTGAGGATGATAAGTATGAATCCAAAGGGTCGGATTCTCAGGCACAACAACATTATCAATTAAATTAGTCTGATTTTCTTCAGCATCATGTGATGATTCACCAATCTCATGACTTTCATGAAATGGAACTGAAGAGGAATCAATAAAATGATCATCATCTGACGAGATAGAGATCACATCAGATGTATCAAGAAGATCATCTTGTGGAACATCATCATAAATAGTACCAGAAAACCTTGCAGGTAAAAAATTGATTTTCTAAGTAAGCATGTACCACTCTTCAACACAACCAGAAGTAAAATTAAATACTCTTTTCTTAGGTGATGCATACCCCAAGAAATAACCTTCAATTGCTTTTTATTAGAATTTTCCCGCATCATTATTCAACGTAGTACAAGGACACCCAAATGGCTCCAAATATTTTAAATTAGGCTTTCATTTGTTCAGAAGCTCATAACTTGTCTTTTGTAGCTTCTTCACAGTCAGATCATGATTAAGTGTATAACAAGCAGGATTCACAACCTCATTCTAGAATTGAATAGGAAGCTTAGAATCTGCCAGCATAGTTCATGCAGCTTTAATCAGTGTTCGGTTCTTTCTTTCAGAAACACCATTCTGTTGAGGTACATATGGAGCACTATATTCTCGATGAATTCCTTTCTGAATGAAAAAGAAATCTAATACAGTGTTTTTGAACTCCGTACCATTATCACTTCGAATATGTCTGACTTTTTGATTATATAATGATTCGATATTTGTGATTAGGTTTTGAACAATAATAGGTGTTTGATCTTTCAAACTCATAAATAAAACCCATGAATACCTTGAATAGTTATCAGTAACAACTAGACAATACCGAGCTCCAGCAACACTCTCACGATTGACAGGACCAAACAAGTCCATATGAAGTCGTTACAAAGGAGTACCAATGGTATTAATTAATTTAGATGGGTTTGACTTCTTTTTCTGTTTTCCTTTTTTGCATGGAACACAGTGATCGATCAATTTGAAGTGTTTCAAAGAAACCCCATCAACCAAATCATTCGTCATAAGATAGTTCGTCTTTCTGACATGAATATGACCCATATGTCTGTGCCACAGAATTGAGTCTTTCTCAGTTGCCTTAGAGACAAAACACATTTCAACAGAAGTGGTTACCTTAGAAGTCATATTTAGAACATAAATATCATTGGATCGAGAAGAGCGCGTAACAAACATATCTTCAGGAATGACATGTCATGGTTTAAGTATTATGAACTCTTATCATTATATATTGTCTTATACTTCTCATCACAAATTTGTGACACGCTCAACAAATTTTGATCCACTTTGTCATAATAATTAACCTTCTCAAAGGTGCTACAACCATTTGAATTATCTCCTTCTTTTGTAATCATTCCACCTGAATTACCCGCAAAAGCTACACACCCTCCTTGAATAATTTGGATATATGATAAGAGGTTAATGTTTCCGGTAATATGACGAGAGCATCCACTATCCATAAATCAATTTTCACCAGATATAAACTTGGATGAACTCTGCACACAGATGAAAAATGATTAGTTCAAAAAGGCTGCCCAACCTTAGTCTTGGGCACCTCTTTAGTTTCACTTGAAATTTTAATTTTGAGTGAATCCAAATGTAATTCAGCAGCTTGTGAATAAGTCAGAGATCTTTTCGACTTTCGTCTCAAATAAACAGCTTGAACTACATTCGTGTTCACATTCTTGCAAATTGGTTCCGTAGGAACAAATTTGGGTTTTAAATTACTCGAATTTTCACTAACACGAATCTCTTTGCGAGGATTCACATTTGAAAATAAAATGTGAGTTTCATCATTACCATACAAAGGTCTTTTCAAAAACTACTTAATCATAGGAACGGGTTTGGTTTGTTCATTGATAAATGGATGAAGATTCTATGATTTCTTCAGTCCACAATTTCTGACAACATGACCTTGTTCACCATAAAGAAAACATGTTCTCATGTCAACATGCTCACGTTGTGATTTGGTAGAAACTTGTACAACAGAAGGTTGATGAAAAACACCAGGATTGGGACCTTTGTCCAAATCATCAAATGTAACAGACTTTTTTTCATTTAAAAATCAAGATTTGAACAATTGGAAAAACTCTGTAAAGTGTCAGTTCCATTTGTGTACAACTTCAAGTTCAATTACCTCATCAATGATTACCTTATCAAAATTTTCAACAAACACCTTGTTACTTTGAATATGAGGTTTTTGATTTAAAGATTGAACATCAACATTGTCATTTTTAACCAAATTAGGTTTTTCTTCAACAATAACTGGTTCAATAACAATTTCCTCCTTTCCCGCAAACGGATTTGGAGTATTATCATTATGAAACGGTGGTGGAACTTCAACAAAGCCCACACCTTTCTTTAAATCCTTTTTTTTCTTACACCTCGATGATTTCAATTAACAAAAACGAAGAGTTTCGAAACTTGCCTAATTTTCTTTTCAAATCAAAAACCTCATTTTCAAGTTCAGTTATCTTAGTTTTATGTTTAATAATCTCTTGAAATTGTTGATCATTAATAGTCATTTTCACTGACAATTCAGCTTTCAAATCATGCTTACTTATGAAAAATCTTATATATTCTCCCTAGACCTCGTTTGTGATTCTAATGTTTGTCTATATGTATCCTTGATTGAAGCAAATTTCTTTTACCACTAAGTCATTATGTTCCCTCAGCGAATCAATTCTAGGCTTAACAGTTTCACATACAGAATAAGACACATTTTCAGATAATTTAACAGAAGAAGAACTAACCTCATCAATCTTAGCCATGCATGCAAAAGAAGTTGGTTGCATATGACATGAATCATCAAAATTTGATTCTATCTCATTGTCAGAAGACAGTTCGTTCCCAATAGCATATTGAAAACTTTCAGTCAACTCAAACATTGCCATATTTGATTGTTTATCGTTACATAGCAGTGTTTGAGTCCAGTCAGTTACTTCGGCATACAAGAGTATGCTTTAGTCAAAGTAGAGTATGCTTTAGTCTTAATCTCTAATGCTTTCTTTCCACTTGTGAGTATTGAGAAAAATCTTTTGGAGTAAAACCCGTTGTTTCACTACCAATCATCGGAATGGTGTAGACATCATCAAGACATCGAGAACAGTCAATATGCACAGATCCAAGATGTGCTCGAAAACATGGTTCCCATTTGGCAAAATCACTAAATTTCATCAGACGTGGATATTTCGAATGAGATCCTATTTCAGCATCAAGATGTAACATTTGTTGCATCAATACATTCTAAGATGTCAATGCATAATAACCAGCCATTTCAAGTAAATAAAAGTTCAAACTTTAACAAAATTTAAACTTACGGGTTTAAAATGAAACTTTAATAAAGAATTAGTGAAGATGGGTGATAACGAATCAAGAACATTAACTTAACGAATGACCAGTGACTAGCTTAACGAATGAATAAACGAAAGAGTATACAAATGAGTGACGAATGAGGGAACGAATAAGTAATGAATGACTATACAAACGAGTGACGAATGAGTGGTGAATGGGTGAGCAAGAATGAGTAATTGTTAATAACGAATTAGCTACAGTGACGAATGAGTTTGTTATTATGTTGCAACAAAATTAACACGTGTCTTGAATCAGTTAGGATCTGATAACGAATGACCATCACACCCATAATGAATGAGTGAGATTAACATAGCGAATGAGTGTGTATCTTCAAACCTTCAAATATTCAAACAATTAATTCCAAATTTCTGGAAAATTTCCAGATCCAACTTTTCAAACCAACAAAATTAATCTTATGGATTACTTTGTCAAATTTGCACCAAATTAGCCAAACAAAGGGTGAAACTACTCGTATCAATCTCACGAACACTCTAAAACTATTTCGCACACCTCAAATCGATCCAAACTATAAACAAAACCCAATAAACCCTAGAACAAAATCCCCTATCCCTATCCATACTAAAAATCAACTCAAAACCATGTCAAACGTACTAAATAACCCAATTAATCAATCACAAACCTTACACGGTCCAATCCGATCTCAAATCCACCCATATCAACCTCCAATTAACATCTCAGCATGTTAATACAGATGAATTCAATAAATTTAAACTTAAACCAAAAATTAACAATTAACTACTGAATTATCAATCAATCCATAACCAACTACCTTAAAAGACAAGTAATATATCCCTGGTAGCTTTGATACCACTAGTTAAACACTAGAAATAACTGATTCAATCAATACGAATTCATAACATATTGATTAGATCTAGGATCTAGTTATATTATATACGTTATGTGTTAAGTAACTATTGATAATATTAAGGGAAATATCGAGAAGATAATTGGAAACTATAACGATATACTTGTTAAATCAATAATTAAATTAAACAAGGCAGAATGGCCTTATATAGATGATGAGATGCCATTCGTTACATAACCCACACGAATGGCTTCCATTCGTCTTCTTTTACATACGTTAACATATGGTATAGCGAATAAAGCATTCGTTATACCCCATTCGTCAACATTCCATGAAGAATGGACCAAAAACATAATGACTTAGATCTATTCGTTGAACATCCTTCACGAATGTACAATTACATATAACGATTAAGGTTCATTCGTTAAACATCCTTAACGAATGAACCATAAAAAACAACGAATGGGCTCATTCGTTAAAGATCCTTAATGATTGAGCCTTACATAACGAATGAGTTCATAATGACATAAATACCCTTTAACATTAAAATAATAATAAATTACAACCGACTATTACAAAGACTCGAGACGACAAAGCGTGTACTAAGATTATTGAGGTATGGTTCGAGTACCGAAGCAAGCTGGCTCGTAAGATTATTGAGGCGTACATGTACGTGAATGAAGAGCAGAAGCAGGATGCGATCGCATGTTCTAAAGCGAATCAAAGAACAACTTTCAAAGCCGTGTCGACTGTTAAAGGTGATATCATTTCCTGGCTTTACGATTCTAAACTTAAGGTCTGCATAATCAAATGGGAGAACGGTGTTCAGTATTATCATAACATCACTGATGTTATCTCATTAACGCGTTGGGATGTGCGTACCCTCGCGAATCGACCTTTTATCAACCACGGTGGAGGTCGTCGAGTAGAATTGTTTCATCAACATTTGCTCTTCAAAGTAAACCATGGCTTTAAGTTCTTTAAGCCTCAGATTCCGAGCCGTAAACGTATCGACAAGATAGATCCATGTACGGGATGTAGGAACCTCGTGCTTAAAGTAAAACCACCAAAAACAATGAAGTATGTACCGGTGAAGACTTTCTCGCAAGGTCTTCACCTAACGTCTAACAGTTGGTACTACGATAATCGTACAGGTGAGGCCGTCATTGTCCTTGGAAAAGGTTTGAAGACTAAGTTTATCAGAGTTATCGATCCAATGTGACTCGTTAACTTATCAGAGACTGACAATGACGTGCTGTTCGTGAATAAGATATTGATAGAACACCAGGAACGCTATAACCGAGCTATGCAGTTCCAGCGTGTCTTACGTGTATTTCACGAATTCGAGATTCATAGTTGTCATGATTGGTTATCAAAGCGCTTCAAGTAAAGAAAAGGCAAAGAGTTCAAGACGAGAGGTTGTTTGTTAGTGCAGGGTTTGTTGTCTTGAGTCTTTGTAATTATCGTTTGTAACTTATTAATATTTTAATGTTAAGGGAATTTATGTAATTTATATTAGTTTATGATATTTCATTAATGTAAAGGGTAATTCGTTGAGGATGTTTAACGAATTAGCCAGTTCGTTATGTATGTTCCCTTTCGTCATCGAATGTTGACGAATGGGGGCATAACGAATCAAAGATTCGTTATGCTTTCCTTTTTGAGTCTGTAAGTTAACGAACTGGATCCAATTCGTTACGGGATGTGTAACGACTTGGTTCCATCGTCTATATGTAGGTTGCTCATACCCTTAGTAATTCAAGCTTTGATTTTTTTGAGTAACGAACCTCTGCCCATATTCTCTCTCAATCAATTCTTCACTTAACATATTACTAATACACATATATAATAACTAATACACACACACACACACACACACACACACACATATATAACACTAATTAATTGTATATCATGAACTAGATCCGATTAAGGTATTAGATATAATTCCGGTAATCAATATCGTTTAGATATTTAAAGGTAATTACACTTTTTACAAATACTTGGTACACTCACATGAACAAAAGATCTATATGAAACATTTTAAGCACTTGATCAATTGAGTTTATGAGTCTTGTTTTGCGAGATGACTTGTGCTGCTTACCAATTTGACAAGAAATACATTTTTGTTGAGTCAAGATTTGACCTGAAAATGATCATAAGGAAGATTGGAATCTTCTCAACCTCCATAGAATTCGCCAAGTATGGAACCGGGCACACCTGAGACATACGAGCAAGGTTTTACTGAGCCGTGCATGATATCTTGCCTACCGGGCAAGGTTATCTTCATGAAGTCTTCTTTAGTGCATACCGGAGCAAGGTTTACTAGTTTGTGTATACCCGAGCAAGGTTCACTGTATCAAGCAAGTTTGTTCTTTATAACCAAGTATGGTTTACCCCGGGTAAGCTCTTGGCTCACCAAGCTCATGAAACCAAGTGATTGGAAGACCGGGCAAGGTATTCTTTAATAATATTGGTCCGAGTATGCTTGATGTGAGTAATGATATATTCCAAGTAACATCGGGCAGGGCTTAACTCTAGCAGAGTACAGTGCAACCGAGCACACTTTGCTAATAAGCTATTTCATAGCAAGGAGTTTAAGGGACCATGGAAGAACAAGGTTGCTCGTAAGATCTTTCCGAGCAAAGTCTGATAAGATCAAGAAGACTAAAGTCTACCCATTGAAAGTTAAGTCATACCCGATAACAGTTTCTGAACACACTTCAAGGTTATCAAGTCTACCAAGGAAGGCAGAGTACAGAGTCTACTCGGAGAAGACAAAGCCTACCCGGAAGACTTATTTTACACTTAGCATAGATTTGAATATGTAATTTGAATATGTACGTTATATTTAGGGTTTCTAGAAGGAGTGATAGCTGTAAAGGAGATGTCAGGCCTATAAAAGGAATATTTAGGGCACGCCTCCTAATGGGGGCTGAATACGAAATTAGAGAGAATACTTGTGAGTGTCAGCTGTTCTTAGAATCGTACGGATACAACTTTCCCATCAAGAAACCCTAGATAGATTATCGTTTGTATGATTTAGTATTATATAAATGGAAATCTTTTGAGTGAATCCTGTGTGTTAGTTACCTTTGATTACTTGTTCAGCAACCAAATCGTTTGTTATTGATTCCGCCTTTATCAAACGGTTTTCTTTCTAAATATAGCAACCCGTCATTAACTCTTTTGTCAACACATTATTGTGTGAGTTATGACTTAATTAGTTAACGATCTATCAACAATCGGGGACCTGACAATTTTTATCAAGTTTGAACTCTCATGTGGGTAAACCATGAGATGCTCAACCTTCACAAGTCTGTTCATGTTCTTTAGACTGACATGACAAAACTTTCTGTACCACAATTTAGTTTCATTTTCAGTGGCCTTGGATACAAAACAAGTACGTCTTCTTGAAATGGCATCTTTAATATTTAGTTCATGCAAATTCCCATTTCTTGGAGCCATCATTATTATCATATCTGGAGGAATCACAAAGTCAGGTTTGAGAATAAAATAATGAGTGTCATCAAACCCAACCTTATAACATTTATCACACAATTGTGAGATGCTTAAAAGGTTATATTGCAATCCTTTCACATAAAACACATTATCAAAAGTGACTTTCCCATTAGTCAATATTCCTTTGCCTACAATATTTCCTCCATTCTCATCATTCGCAAATGTATCTGGGCCTTCAAACTTTTCTTCATTGTTTACTAGTAACCTCGTGTCACATGCAATGTGCCTGGAACATCCATTATCCATATACCATATTTTATTGACTGGTGTGGATTGTTACCACATATATCAAAGAAAAATGATCAGTTTGGCAATGAAATGCAAGCTGATTAAACTTGAAAATCATCAGTGACATGGACAAGTGTTGCATTAGTATTGGGAATAGGATTAGGATCTTCATAAACTACTTTACAAAATCAAATTCATCTTATTCATAGCCACTGTCAATTGGGCTTTTCACATATGAAATTATGCTTTTTCATTCTTGAACCACATAATCCTTTTCATTTCTTTCATTTCTCACATCTGTTCCTCTTGACATTTGAACCTCACTCCTTGGTTCCATAGAAAACCATGGGGTTCAAATCCATGTTTCATAAGAAACTTTTCATAACCATTATGTTCTCTTGACTTCTTCCTAGAGAACACACCCTTAACATTTTTCTTTCCATCTTTTGGTGATTTTTCAGAATCATCAGACTTTACTGATCTGGAATAACTTCTTCGAACATTCTTGATAGGTTGTGTATTCTTTTTCATGATAACTTCAGGTTTATTGCAAGAATTATTTCTTTTCAATTGATGTACAGTAGTCCTTTTCATCTTCTCATCAACTACTATAGTTACTCTTTCAGTCGTCACAATTTTTGAGCTTCAACTTTTTCTTCCACTTCCTCACACTTCTTCCCTTTGCCCAAGTATTCATCATACATCTTTTTATACGTACCAAAAATTTACCCAAACTTGGTTTTATTTGGAATAAAAACCGGTTTGTATGTAAACCTTTTATGGCAGGAATCTGTGTGGTGACCATACTCATCACATTTCTTGCACCATACTTTTTCTTTGAAACTTTCATGTGACTTTCCTTTCTTGAACCTTTCACTTGGTCTAGGTGGTTCAATGCCAATGGTCTTATGAGATTTGAGAGCATCAAAATCAATAGAAAAAGGCACAACTCTTCAATCTTGATATCTTTCCTTTCCACCTTTCCTTTTACAAAGATTATTTTCTCTATCTTGATTGGTACCTTATCCAAATTTCCTATCTACCTAGTATGTATCCTCTCATATTCTTCAATTGTTTCTACCTCATTAATATCAAATAATTCCTGATTGGAGAAAACAAGGTATACAGGATTAAATTAATCACTTGTAAAAGTTTCCTTTGGTTTCTTTCTATTATTGATCTTTATCTTCCTTAAAACTTCTTTGCATGTTGGCTTCACTGCATTATAAGTAACTTTAGACATTTTGAACCTTCACATATGTCAAATGACAAATGTTCTCTTCTCATTCTCTCATAATGTCTTCTCATCTTTGGTGTAAGAGGTGGTAACAATGGAAGTTGGTCAATTGAGCTAGGTTTTCCATTTCTTTGCTTCTTAACACCATCATCAATTTAAAATTGATCACTTGTATCACTTAAATCATCCACATTCAAGTACTCATCATCAAAGTCATCCTCATAGACTTGAATTCCCACTAATTTCTCTTCTTTCACATCTTCTTTCAACACAAACTCTCCATCTTCACTCACTTCAACCATCTTATCGTTGTCAATAAATTCCTCTTTATCTTGGAAAACATCACTGAACTGATTTAGGTATGCCTCCCTCTTCTCTTTAACAAATTTCAAAGAATAGTTGTCATTGAATGGTGGAGGAACAACCTTATAGTTATCTTCCACTTTAATCTTGTTCTGAATTCCACAAATATTTCCAGTTGAGACAAGGTTTTTTAGGAATTCATTCTCCACTTAAAGTGTGGTATTCTTCACCTTCTCCTCAACAACCATCCTTTTCAATCCTTCAAAATATGTCACATATCTTGACTGTATTCTGTAGTTATCCATATAGTCTTGTTCCAGGCACTTGATTCAATCTTCATATGCTAGATCACTTGTTTCATATACATTAATCATGCTTTGTTTTCTAAAGCAATCACTTTCAAGTTTTCATATCTTCAATTTAAGAGATTCAATAGGTTCAAGTAATTCAAGTGTTGAGTTTGAATGTACCTAAGTTGAAAAAGAACCAGCTTCATTTTCTGTTTTAGCCATTAGTGCAACATTTGCTTTAATTATGTCATCAGCCTGATTACTCCAGTCAAAATCCTTGACTTCTAGGCTGATTACTGATGTTTCTGTCGGTGTTGTTGGGAGTATTTGGAGGGTTTTGATTGTTGTTTCTCTGGTAGTTCTGGTTTTAAGGGACAAATTGTTGATTGTTATGTTGTGGCTGTCTGTAGTTGTTGTAATTGGGGTTATTATTGAAGTTGTTGTACGTTCTTGATTGGCCTTGCTGGAACTGGTTCTGATTTCTAGGCTGATACTGCTGACCTTGATTGTTGTTGAACTGTCTAGGCATATTGCACTCTCTTGCAAAATGTCCAGGTTGTTGGCAGTTATAGCATATGGCTTTTGACTTGTCAAACCCAATCCTTTCATTAGGACCTGATACAAGAGATCTACGAGTCCTGTTGAACAACCTTTTGCTTTTTAAGGCTAACATTGCTTCCTCCCACTTCAATCTGTGTCCTCCAGATCATCAGAATCAATTTGCTCAAGATCATCTTGAAAAACACTGGTATGGATCATGTTCTTGGCAACAAATGCATTGTAGGAGTCTATAAACATTGAAAACATAGCTTGGTACTCATTTCTTTGACTTCTATTTCCTCCAATAAAAGATGCATGCCCACTTGCGATTGAGGCCGAAGCATCACAAATTAACTAGAACATTAAACCTTGACTGACTTCCTGATTACTTGAGCTACCAGCAACAAATCCTCTTGGTGTTTCACCACCATGCTCACTTGGTTTTTCAATAATTGGGATTTGATGTTGGTTCTTGGTAGAAAAATTACCCATTGGAGCAATTAGAGCATTTGATACTTGGAATAAAGGCTTGTCTTCCCTAATCATATCATTCTCTATCATCTCAATCTCAGCAGCTTGTAAAAAGCAAATCACATAATCAAGTTTTAATGTGTCATAGTTTGGTTTATGCCTAATAAACTTGCTTGCAGTGTACCATTCAAGTCAGATTCAGACACAACATAATCAGTTGTTCTTATCTCATTCACAATTTCTAAGAATCTCTCCAGCACAAATTTGAGTCTCTTACCATCCTTGTATTTGAACTTGTCAAGTTGCTGCTTCAGCCTCTCCTTCTTGATATTCTTCAGTTTTGAGTTACCTTCAAACATATCAAGTAAGGCATCATACATGGCGTTTTTAGTTTGATGGTGAGCAACTTTTGTGAGGATCTTCCAAGATATATCCAGTTTTAACATGGCCCGTGCTCTACCATCGACCTTCTTCATTAGTGCTCCAACAGTCTGATTGTTGTTTGTTCCATCAGGCGTATAAGGTCTATTTTTTATAGAAGTCCGCATTTCAACATCATTATAGCATACAACAGCTTCGAAGAGCACCTTCCACTAGATTAAATTGTCTTGTCCATACAATCTTGGAATCTTGTTAGTAGAGACTTCTTGCTCTTCGTAAGCAGACATATTTTTGAATTTTTTTTTGAAGATTTTTGAAGAACAGAGAACAGTAGTTGGAAATCTTAAACAAACTTTTAAAACTCTTGAAAAATAATCAGATATGTGGATGAAATCCTCAGATCTGATGTATGTGGTTAAATAAGAGCAAGATCTAAATATAAAAATGCATCCTTAATATAAAAGAGAGAAATAAGACACCAAAGTTGTAGATCTGGATGAAAAAAGAAGAAACAGAGCTGCTGACACCACAAATCAATGAAACAATGCTTCAGCTAACGTAATTCTTCATCTTTAAATCTTCACTAACAAGCAACAATTCTTCACCCAAATAGCAGGACACAACTCTGATACCACTTGTCGGTCCCGTATATTCGATCACTATACCATTGTCGCAACCCACATCGTTAGGGGTTGACAAGAGGGCTAATGACTTACTATTTAGGGTAAGAACAAATGCCGTATTAACGGCGGAATCACTAACACAATATATATGTTTCTTGAAAACACTAAAGTAAACAAACACAGACTGTCACTTAAAAGATTTCCATTTATAGAAAGATTAATACAAACGGGAATCAATCAGGGTTAACAGAAAGGGAATGTTTTTGTCAGGATGTAATAAAGAACAGCAGTCACAGTGAAAGTCAGGAATAATATCAGGCTGTCTTAATCATATCTCTCGTCTCTTTTTTAGGCGTGCCTTAATTATTCTATTTATAGGCCTACCTGACAACTGTAATTCCTTCTAGAAAACCCTAATTAATGATACAAAATTAGAAAAACATATTACAAAATATTCTAAGTGTAAAACAGGTCTTCGGGTAACCAAAGTGTGTTGGGGAACAAATCTCTGGGTAGACTTTACTTAAAATATTTTCCATAGAAATATTCACCTAGCAGACTTCAATCTTCTTGACCATAGAAAACTTTGCCCGATATGATCCTACAAGCAAACATGTCTTTTAGAGATCCTTTTCAACTCTTGTTAATGAGTAACTTATTGAGCAAACACAAGTTTGTTGGTAGCACTGTAGACTTATGCTCGTAGCACTGTAGTTGCTCGGAGTTGGACCTTGCCCGACAAAGTCCTTAAGATAATTCCTTATCAACTTTCTTCAAGCATTCTCGGACCACTGTTTATTAATGAATAACTTTTCTAGATCTTCCAAAATACTTGGCTTCAATAGCTTGGTATAGCCTAGAGCTTGCTCGAAAGCAAACCTTGCTTGGCTTTGAAGAACAACCTTGTTAGACAAAGTGAACCCTGCTCGGATTGACACTTAAGAAGACTTCAAGAAGATAACCTTGCACGCAAGGCAAAATACCTTGCTAGGTTAAGTAAAAGCTTGCTCGGAGGCCTAAGTGTGCCCGATGTCAATAATTAGCCATTATCAGGGATGTTGAGAAGATTCCAATCTTCCTTAAGTCTTTTTCTCATCCCAACAAAGATCAACCCCATCTGAGCCATTTGATAAGGAAGTTATGGAGATGGTTACAACTCTGACAAAAGAAGGGGGATTATCTTAAATTGGTGATGATGACAAAAGTTCAAATTGTAATCTTTATGAAAGAACTGGGCATGTGAGAAGACCAGTATCCAAAAAAAATATACTCTAAGGGTCTCAACAGTAAGTGTCCCAATACCAACCACAAGATATACACTTCAGAGGCAACAAAGGCCACCGACTGATGTGGACTACCAAAGAAGATGTACTTTGGTGCAAGAACTAAAACAATAAAGGTAATTATGTCTAGTGGTGATTTTAAGAACATTGTTTTCAAGGATGACTTCCAAGATTACAAGAGAGAACAGCTTGAGGAGATGGCAAGGATGAATTTGTATGACTATCAAAACAGACAGAGGTTTTCCGGACAATAATGGAATGAAATTTCTAAATATTTGAAAGAACAATCCAGAAAGGGATTTCCTTTGTTAAACAAAAAGAGGAAGCTGGAACTCTCAAAATTTGAAAGAACCAAGAGGAAAAGGAAAATGATGGATATGGTAATGATTGAAGCTTCGTACAAACAGACAACTATATTCAAATCTTCTTGCCAACATGAGAGAGTGCATAAGTATGAGGCAGCAGATGACCAGGCCTAACTATGAGGTCCAGAAAAATGCAGGATTTCTATGATAGTTTTTGAACCAAAAGACCAATCTTTTATCTTAAGAAATTATGACGGACTGGCCTTGGGCATTATTGAACATGACACCGACTTGGATTTTCTTCATGTGGAGGATTTAAAGAATATAATCAGATGGAATTTTCCTTCTTGACATCCACTCCACAGGGTGATCTCTTTATTTAAAGAGAAGGCTATTGTTCTAGTATTTGGCAGAAGGAGAGATGCTAGAACCTCTAGAAGATGAAGATTTATTTATCTTTCTGTTAAATTTGTTTTGTAATGTCCATGTGACAGGACAAAATTTTCTTATGTAATTTGTTCATTAAGTAATGTAATTGTTTCCTTTTGAAAATTTGATGTGTATTTCGAAAGGTGTATGTAACCAATAGGTGTTTTGGTGCTTAAGGAAATCTAGCAAACTTAGTCATCCAACCAAGTTTAAACTTAGTCAAGAAAGGTATTTTGCCCAAACGAGCAAGGTTATCTTCTTGAAGTCTTCAAAGTGTTAGATCTAGAAAGCTACACTTCATCAAGCAAGGTTTGTTTCAGAGCAAACTCTTGACTAAACCAAGCTAAAACCAAGTGGTTTGGTTGATCGAGCAAGGTTTGTTAATAAAGAGTGGTCCAAGTAAACTTCAAAGAAGTTAATGAAGAAATTACTATAAGGACTTCTAACGAGCAAGGTCCAACCTCGAACAAGCTACAGTGTCACCAGCACACTTGAACTTGTTTGATAAGTTAAATGATAAAAAGGTTGAAAGGACCCAAGAAGAACAAGTTTGCTCGTAGGATACATATTGAGCAAAGTTTGATATTATTATTAAGATTGAAGTCTGCTTGATGAATATTTTCTAAGAAAAATATTCTAAGTAATGCTTACTCGGAGAACTGTTCCCAAGCACACTTAATGATTATCAGGTATGCTCGTTAAGTACAAAAGCTACAAGCTTACTCGAAGACCTGTTTACACTTATAATATTTTGTAATATGTTTGAATATGTTAAGAATCAATGATTAGGTTTCCTAGAAGGTTTCGGGGCTGGCCTATTTAAGGAAACTTTAAGGCACGCCTATGACACAACGAACACTGAACGAATATTTTGATTTGACGTCTGTCTTTATCTTATACAGAAAAGTTACCAAAAATACTAACATTCCACCTAGAAACCCTAACTGATTTCTCATTTGTATCCTTCATAATATTAAACGAAAATATTTTGATTCTCTTTGTGTGTGTTACATTTATGTTTGTTTAGCAATAACTTAAGTGTTAGTGTTTCGTAACCTTCTTGTCAATATATTTGTGTGGGTTATGAGAGTGATTAAGTGTTATAATCAGGACCGATAGATAACTTGGCTGATTTATTTACCAAACCACCAGATGAGACTAGATTCAACTTTCTATTAAAAGCTTTAGGCCTGATCAACTCTGATGAAATCTGATTAATGATATATGCTCACATGTACTAACTGATTATCTATTTAAAAGTCTTGAATGAGATGCAAATGACGCAACTGTGACTATGTGTGCTTATGTGTTATTTGTTGTGATGAAAATGTGCTTAAATGAATATGTGTGACTTAGGTATCTATGACTTTATCCGCATACTTGTCATATAACTTGATCATGATTCCTGTTTTGAAATGATTATGTGTTTAGGACATGTTAGACTATGCATGTTTTATCTTGATTAAAACTCCATGTTAGCCTAGTTGTGTTTATGCATTAATGTGTCTTTCTGATTATGTTTGATTATGTAACAGTTTGCTTTAGTCAAAATTACGTTTGTGTTGAAACTTATTTGATTGATTGATTTTTTCAAAGAGGTTTTCAAAAGTAAAATGTTTTTGACAAAAGAGCAGACTTATGGTGTTGAGATATGATAAGATTATTCTGTTCAATCTTTAAAGAAGCTTAAAATGGTTTCAATAAAAATTGATCAAACCTGATGGGAAATGATAAAAAAATTGGTTATTTACACTAATCTTATGGATTTAATAGGCTAAAATGACTATTAGTGTAGTCAGTTATAAGTATGGTAGCTTTCCATGATGTGTAAAACCTGAGGTGATATAAACTAAATGAATATGATAACCTTAATGTGGAGTTATATTTTTGAAATATGTATGTTTCAAGATAAATCTCTCCACATAATAGGCCGAAAGGTAACTATCCAGTCATGCACAAGCCAGTTGGTATTTGGTCACTCAAAATAATTCATTTTATGCATGAAAAAGAACAAAAACTGTGCAATAATATTATATATCAAACAAAAGTTGATAAAATTACAAACATGAGGTTTTAAACATGAAGTACAAAGGTGGGACATCATTATAGTCCTAAACACCTTGGATGTAAGGCATGTAAGTCGATATTGCGCGTCATGTAAGTTCAACGTTAAACCTCAAAAGTTTGAAAAGTTTTTGAAAAGATAAATTTATTAAAGAAATTTATTAATGTTTTGTCATTAAAGATACTTTGACCAAATATCAGGGGGGTTAAAGTCAATTTGTAGTATTTTGGAGAAAACCAAATAATCTTTGAGAAGATATAAAAAACATCATAGTGGAATAAATGTTATCCATTTATGTATTATGCAATTAAATGAATCTTAATCATATCACCAAAGCAATGAAATTCATGCTAAGTAATTGCATGCTATTAACCTGCATAATGTGTCATAATGATGCTGAGAATGAAGTATTGAAAGGAGACTTAATAAATGTGATCCCATGTCAATATCTTTACATAAAAGAAAAGGATTTGAAATGATAAAAATGAAATTTGATCTCATAATGCACCGTTTGCTCTTAAACATTGACAAAAAAAGGGAAAACCTTTTTAAAGTAATGTTTAAGTCAAAAAGTGTTGCGTCTTTACAATGTATATGTCTGAATATGTGTTCTCAAGTATACTTGAATATTTATCTGATGAAATCTTTTGATTAAACCTGTAGTATTCCGAGTAAACTTGATTAATTGTTGATATAATTATGTTTTGAATATGTCTGATTACTTTGTTTTTAGTGCAAGTGTCTTTGAGTAAACTTTGTTTATCAAGCAAACTTTATGCTTCTATACACTTGTATATTTAGAATTTGTTATTTTGAGTGTCTTCAAGCATACTTGCTATTTTCAAGAGTTTTCTAGCAAACTTCGATTATCAAGCACACTTTGTGCTTCCAGCATACTTCTATGTTAGGATTTAACTATATAAGTGTCCTCCAGCATGCTTTAAATTATTGATATATTTTTTAGTAAACTTTCTTCTTCGAGTATACTTATTGTATATCTCTGGATAAAGTTAACTTCTAACTTGCTTAAGTTTATTCGAGTAAACTTAAATTTGTCAAGATATTCGAGTAAGGTTTGACAATTATAAATATTTCTAATTTATTTGTGATTTTCAGCAAAGTTGTATATTTGACCATATTGACTTGATTATATGGCTTGTGATTAACTTCTCGAGCAATCTTGTTTATTCGAGTATACTTCTTTCATTTACAAACTTAGCATAATTCTAATAAAATAATAAATAGGCAAACTGTTGATACGAGCAATCTTTGGTACAATATCTTGATCGAGCAAGTTTTGTGTTTAAAATTTTTGAAAATGGGATTTTTGGTAGTATTCCGCGACTAAATGACAAAAATAATTTTAAACCCACTTTCAAACGCACAAGGGTATAATAGAAAAGAGAGACTTAGAAAATTTTTCATACACTTTTTCCATCTCTCTCTCTCTCTCTCTCTCTCTCTCTTTTCTATTACACCAGCTCATTCGTGATCTAAGTTATTGAACCGTTGCTTCCTAAATCACTCTAAATATTATCATCCATCCTATTTCCAACTTCGTAAACTTTTATTAAATGATTTCCGACACTCATTATCTGGGTTTAGGTTTTCAATTTTCAGTTTTTCTATCATCTCTGTTTTATGTGTAGGTTATTAAATTGTCGAGGAAGAGGTTCATAAAGTCTATCCATTTATACTTTCTTCTTCAATTATATATGCATGCTTGTTCAATGGAGGTATAAATTGACTAACTTATGCTTTGAATGTGTATTTTATTTGTGTTTGTGTAGATATTGCATATAAATTCAAGTGGAAGCACAATATGTGCGCGTTTCTCCAACTCACATAGGAGAATTGACCTTTGGAGCTAATGATAAATTCGTTAATACGCTCGAACCTAATATTTACTTTGATAGAAAACCCCATTATCTACAGAAATCACCAAACAAATTTCTAGTGAATGTAGGAACACCCTGATCAATATTTGAACGATGACTTAGATCAGGGTATTCCTCTGTTGTGACATCCTCCATCTCAATCTCCTCATCTTCATAGATAAACGATGTATTCCCGTGTGGAATACTCGCATCAAGCAGCACCTCATCATCATTAACAACTTCCAAATCTTCCTCATCCTCCAACACATCTAACTCTTCATCGTTTATCCCTAATAATAGTGAAATCTCTTCGCGAGTTAGGGCATACTCGACAATTTTCGTTCTTCAATTATACATAAATAGGATAGTGTTGGCTTTGATCGACTCGATAGGTTAAATGTTTGTCGAGTCCTGGTAGACAATTATCCGTCCATCATTGCCTTCACCACCACCACCACCACCACTCGTACCAGCCTAGAAGATGAGCCGTGAGCTTGTTTCGGCTCACTTCCTCCAGTACCCGGAGCATCAGGATCATCATCATCATTCTTCAGTTTCTTCAAAGCATCATCCTTACACGTTAACTGAAGAATGAGATCTTCCTGCTCTTTAATCTTCACCCCGTGAGCCGTTACATTCTCACATAGCTCTTTTGTTTCCTTTTGACAATAAGAAATCTACCCTATTAGACGACGTTGGTTTAGAATCTTTTGTTCTTGAGCCTGACGATCAGCCACCATTTGATTCTCGTATAAGTGAATCAGACTCAAGAATCTGATGGGTAGGGGACAAAGTATGGAACGTAGGAAGTACGGGCTGCACAGGGCCCTGAGTATGGCTGATTCTCATAAATGAGACGTCCAAGGGATGTGTAGTCATCATTGTTAGTGTAAGAGGAATCACCATTGAAGCAATATAAGGCATTGGCATTGGAGATTGTACCGAATGAGGAATTTCGCCTAGCCTTGGATCTGAAGTGATCGTGTCGTCAATGTAAGTGTCGGGGTCCTAGTAGTAAGAGACAACACCGGACTTCGAGAAACGGACGACCTCGGAACACGTGGGCAAATCTCCACACCAGATCCGTGCCTATCATGACGCTTGGGCGGTTGATCTTTAGCTAACGCCTTGCCCTTTCCCTTTCATTGGGCAACCTGTGAGCTTGATGCCTCAACGTGAGAACGTCGTTCATCACCCCATGGCCACCATTAGCACCATCTCCACCATCATTACCACCATAATCTCCACCGCCATTCCCACCTAGTCCTTATTCTCGTTCGGTATCTGAATCGTCGTGAATCCAATGATCATTAGAAGGACATACGTATGCTCGATTCACCAAGTGACAAATTAAACGTTAGGTCGTTGTGATATCTTGCTGTTTCTTACTCCTATAGGTCTTCATTCTCTTCATTGTATCCGCATTCATGTGTTCCAACTTCAACACATCGTCTTTCAAAGTCCGATCAATCTCCAGATCAGGAATAAAATCATGAGTGATCAGCTGTATAAAACATGGATACATCAAGAATTTACTGCGTCGATACTTGACCAAGCAGTTCTCCTTGAGGAGATAGAAGATAAGCATAGAAAGGATGAACGGCTTGTTCAAAATAAGAGCTACAAATTCCGATTGTAGAATAATCTGGCATTCGTGGTATCCATCCTTGCGTCCCCCAAGGAAATGTATAAGAACATGTAATAGGTACTTATACGTAGTGCACAAGTAAGCCTTGTTGTATTGGGAACATTCAATGCAACAAATGATATAATAATCATCTTGTTGTTGACTTCTGCGACGATATGATTCTTGACTCTACAAAACGTGCCGAATTCCAGAAAGGACGAATGATGCTGAAGTGAATTGGTACGTTAGTTGTAGTGCCATAGTGTATCCGAGATCGTCGTAAGATATCAATGATATCTCTGAATACGTCCTTATCGGAAAAGTTATCTTGAACTAAAGCACAGATGTTGTGCTTTTTGTCAAACGCCAGAAGCGGATTTCAGGTTAATGTTGCTACTAAACTTGCTGTTGATCAGCAACTGGAGACTCTTGTATATTTTCATCTGCCATTTCTGTGAATACATAAACTCGAGAGTTAGTAAAAAACTACCATTATTAAAATAAATTATTTAATAATTCAAAGATTAATTTTTGAAAATAATTAATTACTGTCATTCGTTTTGCTTCAAATTTTGTTCATTTGTTTTGACGAATGAGATTATTCGTCATAATGAATGGCCTTCTTCGTTATGACTAATGTAGCGAATGATCAATAACGAATCAATCATGATTGAGTAGTGAATAAACCATGACGAATGTGAGTTCATTCATTATCAATGCCAACGAATGAACTGATTCATTATTTTAATCTTAACGAATAGATCTCGAATGGATCTCGAAAACGAATGGATGTCTAATCGTTAGTTTTTACGAATGACATCAATAACTACCAACATTGACTACAACTAGTCAAAGTCAAAATTAGGAATGAACACCGATGGTCAACATGCAATAGAAAATTCAATTAGGCCATGTATGACGATGTACTAGTATAAATTAAACATGAAAAGACTTGCAATGACATCGATGATTCATTCTAATCTGCCATTTAAAATAAAACTAATTAGAACTGTGGTTATGTTAATAAATTAAGAACCGATGATAAAATTGATTAATTTATCCATGAAATGACTATGGATCATGACGAAAGTGATTGTTTTGATCGCAAATATCTTAGGAATCTAATATGATGAACAAAACGTGATTTAGTGATGATCGAAATTCTGAGAAAAATTTGCAAGAGGTCTGGTATGTGAATGCGAATATCAAAGTGAACGAATTAGACCTTTCGTTCAGTCCCTGTTCATTATAAACGAAAATTATTGCACACATTCCTAGACAACGAATTAGCTCATACGTTAATTCAATTTAACGAAGGCTATTATTCGTTGTTCATTCGTTATCCCCGTTAACAAATGAACGATAAAGAACGAATCAACTTAGATTTGTTTTTCATTCGTTATCAATATGATGACGAATGGAGTCATTCGTTATTAGTCTAGAGCAAACGAATGATGATAACGAATGACCTAATTCGTAATCCAAATTAGAGTATAAATGGCTCTCATTCGTTATCCATATTGATAGCGAATGGACTCTATTCGTTATAATTTCTAATAGCGATTATCCATTAAATTAAAGAATAAATCTTTTTTCATTTTAAATTACAAATTAGAAAAATTAAATAAGGCATCGACTCGCAAATCGAAAATAAATCAGAAAACAAAATATTTTATTTATTTATTTATTTTAATTTTTTATTTTTTGAATATTTTCAAATTAAAAAAAAACATAAAACAAAAACAAATATGAAAACTATTCTACGAAAGCAGTACATATGTTTGTGAGTTTAAGCAGATAATCATCTTGACGAAATTGCCCTTCCATCACAGTTTTATATTTCAGTGCTATTATGACTGATGTTAAGTTGGTCATTGATATTGTTGTCCACTTAAATCTTATAACAACCTTCAAGTATTTTTGTGATATGATTTAATTTTCAATTAATGCAAAGAATATAAGAAACTATCAGCCTCTAATCTCGGTTCAAGCTTAATTTGACTTTTACCATATCATCTCAACTTGACTTAAACCATTATGTTGCTGATCAAAATTAGGATTTTTATTGATATTAATTATTAAGCGATACACCAAGATTCCTCTACCGTGAATGAGTACGCATGAGTTCATCTGTAGGCTTACATACATTGTATCCCCTGGGGTCCATTTCTTATTGGTATTGAGACGCGCGGAAAGGAGGAACAATGTATGACTAACAGCGGATATTTATCAAGTCAGTAATTAAATTTCAACGATGTAAAGTAGTGATTAAGTTTAATGACTTAGTGTTTTTCAAAAACCTTTTGGAAATATTCATGTTTATGAATACCCAGATGATTAAGTTACATAAAGACTCACAGTGTCCGGAAACCGGATGCAATTTATTTTGAATTTTTGTTTTTGGTGATAAGACAATCATAAGGCTTGAGTATGATAGGCTATTACATTTCTGCTATCATTACCGAGACTTTTGGAAGAGACTAACACCTCTTACAATTTGGCATTTCATTATGTTTATATCACATACTTTACCTTAACAGCTTGTTTAAGACCTATCAACGCACCAATTCAGGTAAGCACTCAGCCTTTTATGCTTATTTCTTTCTGGATATGGACCAGATAATCAATGTACTATCATTTTCTCTTTTTGCTTCAAAACTTGTATTTGAGGAGCATATAAATTTAGTCGCCCCAGTTACTTTCAGTTTATAGATTAATGGCTATCCTATAAATCTACAAGTAGATAACAGGACCAAACATGCGAACATGTTCGACAAACTAAAATAACCGAAATAATTTTCAGCAAGAAAATTAAATAAAAACACACAACAATCGCACCAAGTACTTTCCATTTTCAGGTAAATGGCTATCCTGAACATCTACAAGTAAATATCAGTACCAAGAATATACAAGTATATGTCCTTTAAATATGAGTAATTGGCATAAGTTTAAGCGAGAGAGTGTAAAAATATTTTTGACATTTTTGAAATATTTGAATGTTTTTGGTTTTTCTCTGTACATACGAAAGTCACAATATGTTTGTATTTTTCCACTTTCATCCCCAAAATCCAAAACATAAAAAAAAGAAAAATAAAATAACAACAAAACAAAATAAAGGTGATTATCCGATCTTAAGAATATTAGAAGGAGTTTTCAATCCGTTTAAACAAAGAAAAAAAATAAAGCGTGATTTGTTAAAAGCTTTGATAAACAGATCACCTTTCTAAAAATCCGTGTGCACCTTTTTAATATCAATCAATTTCTTTTCAATGCAATCACTAATAAAATGATATCAAATTTTGATATGCCTTGTCTTAGACTGGTGCACGGGGTTTTGGTGATACTAATAGTAACAGAGTTATCAATAAAAATGGTAGTAGTAAGAAACTACAAAATGTAATCCCGCAAGTGTTGTTGGATCCAAAGAACCTGTGAACAGCAACTCGAGGCTGCCACATGCTCTGCTTCAACTGTTGAAGTGGAGACCGTTGTCTGCTTCTTACACTACCAGGAAACAAGCTGACTTCCTAGAAATTAACACCCCGCTGTAGTAGATTTGAAATTAATTTTGCATCCTCCTTAATCAGAATCTGAAAACACAGTGATTTCAAAGCTATCATCTTTAGGATACCATAACCCGGTGTCAAGATTACCCCTTAGATAGTGAAGTATACGTTTAACCGCAACCAGATGAGTCACTCGGGGACTCGATTGATAACTGGCACCCAAACAAACAGCAAACATTATATCAGGACGAGAAGTAGTTAAATACATTAAAAAACCAATCATTTCTCGTTAACGGGTTGGATCAACGGTATCCTCCAATTCGTCCGGTCACAAATTGTGACCCACGGGAAGAGGCATCGAAGGGATTTTTCCAACAGTTATCTTGAATCAGCTCAAGTCATCGTTCACATATTTTGTCTGATGATTAAAATTCCGATGTCAGACTGATGAACTTCCAACCATAAGAAGAAATTCATCTCCCCCATCGAGCTCATTTCAAATTTTGTCTGCATCGACTTCTCAAATTCATTACAAATCTTGTCGTTTGTTGAACCAAATATGTTGTCATCGACATATATTTGGACAAGGAGCAAATCATCACCAACATTCTTGTAAAAGAGAGTATAGTCCACAGTTCTAAGTTCTCGGGGCATGGTATAGACCATAAAGAGCCTTGTTTAATCGATAAACTCGGTCTGGATAATCTGGATCTTCAAAACTAGGAGGCTTCAACACAAATACTTCTTCATGAAGTTCTCCATTGAGAAACGCACTCTTGAGATACATTTGATAAACCTTAATATTCTTGAAATCTGCATAGGCCAAAAATATTAGTATAGCTTCCAATCGAGAAACTGCAGCATATATTTCCATGTAATCGATGCCCACTTGTTGATGAAAACCTTGAATAACCAAACATGCTTTATTTCGGTCAATAACCCCACAATCATCTTTCTTGCACTTAAATACCCATTTTGTTGGAATTGGTTTTTTAACACTAACGGGTTTGTCAATGAGATCCCAAATACCCAGTCGATGAAACTGTTGCAACTCGTCTTGCATTGCTTCTACCCAAGATGGATCCTCAAGCGCCATACGAACACTCGTTGGTTCCATTTTAAATAAAAAGCAAGTGTATATCGTGAGATTAATGATTCCCGAGGAGTGCATATCGACATACTGACACAATACATTAGCATCACTTGAAGTAGCAATCTGATGGTGTGTTTGCACACCCACATCAAGATCACCAATGATGTTGTCCTGAGGATGATAAGTATGAATCCGAAGGGTCGGATTCTCAGGCACAACAACATTATCAGTTAAATTATTCTGATTTTCTTCCGCATCATGTGATGATTCACCAATCTCATGACTTTCAGGATATGGAACTGAAGAGGAATCAACAAAATGACCATCATCTAACGAGATAGAGATCACATCAGATGTATCAGGAAGATCATCTTTTGGAACATCATCATAAATAGTACTAGAAGTCCTTGCAGGTAAAAAAATGATGTTCTAAGTAAGCATGTACCAAATCTTCATCAGGTTGATCAACTATTGGAGTAAATGAGTTAAATAGACTTTCATAGTCGAACATCCAATCAGGCCCTTTTGCCAGTGGGAGGTGTAGTGTATCGTTGACAATCGACATGGAACCACTCTTCAACACTACCCGAAGTTAAATTATATACTCGTTTCTTAGGTGATGCATACCCCAAGAGATAACCTTCAATTGCTTTTTCTTTGAATTTTCCCTCATCGTTATTCAACATAGTACAAGGACACCCAAATGGCTCCAAAAATTTTAAATTAGGCTTTCATTTATTTAGAAGCACGTAACTTGTCTTTTGTAGCTTCTTCACAGTCAGATCATGATTAACTGTATAACAAGTAGTATTCACAACCTCATTCTAGAATTGAACAGGAAGCTTAGAATCTACCAGCATAGTTCGTTCTTCTTTATTCAGTGTTTAGTTCTTTCTTTTAGCAACACCATTCTGTTGAGGTAGATATAGAGCACAATATTCTCGATGAATTCCTTTCTGAATGCAAAATAAATCTAATACAGTGTTTTTGAACTCCGTACCATTATCACTTCTAATACGTCTCACTTTTTGTTTATACAGTGATTCGATCTTTGTGATTAGGTTTTGAACAAGAATAGGTGTCTGATCTTTCAATCTCATAAATAAAACCCATGAATACCTTGAATAGTCATCAATAACAACTAGACAATACCAATCTCCAATAATACTCACATGATTCACAGGACCAAACAAGTCCATATGAAGTCTTTCCAAAGGAGTATCAACGGTATTAATGAATTTAAATGGGTTTGACTTCTTTTTCTGTTTGCCTTTTTTGCATGCAACACAATGATCGGTCAATTTGAAGTGTTTCAAAGAAACCCCATCAACCAAATCATTCGTCATAAGATAGTTCATCTTTCTGACATGAACATGACCCATACGTTTGTGCCACACAATTGAGTCTTTCTCAGTTGCCTTAGAGACAAAACACATTTCAATAGAAGTGGTTACCTTAGAAGTCATATTTAGAACATAAATATCATTTGATCGAGGAGAGCGCGTAATAAACATATCTTCAGGAATGACATGTCATGGTTTAAGTATTATGCATTCCTTATCATTAAATAATTTGGTATACTTCTTATCACAAATTTGTGACACGCTCAACAAATTGTGATCCACTTTGTCACAATAATTAACCTTCTAGAAGGTGCTACAACCATTTGAAACATCTCCTTCTTTTGTAATCATTCCACCTAAATTACCCGCAAAAGCTACATACCATCCTTGAATAATTTTGACATTTGATAAGAGGTTAATGTTGCCGGTAATATGACGAGAGCATCCACTAACCGTATTCCACTTTTCACCAGATATAGTTTTGGATGAACTATGCACACAGATGAAAAATGATTAGTTCAAAAAGGCTGTCCGGCCTTAGTCTTGGGCACCTCTTTAGTTTCACTTGAATTTTTAATGTTGTGTGAATCCAAATTTGATTCAGCAGCTGGTGAATAAATCACAGGTCTTTTCGACTTTCGTCTTAAATATGCAGCTTGAACCACATTCTTGCAAATTGGTTCCGTAGGAACAAATTTGGATTTTAAATTACTCGAATTTTCACTAACATGAATCTTTTTGCGAGGATTTACATTTGAAAGTAAAATGTGAGGTTCATCATTGCAATACAAAGGTCTTTTCATGTTGAGTCAAGATTTGACAAAAAACTGATCAGATGGAAGATTGAAATCTTCTCAACCTCCTCAAAATTCCCTAAGTATGGATCCGGGTACACCTCAGACCTCCGAGCATACTTTTACTTAACCGGGTACGATATTTTGTTTATCGGGCAGAGTTATCTTCTCTAAGTCTTCTTTAGTGAATCTTCGAGCAAGGTTTGCAAATTAGTGCACTACCGGGTATGGTTCACTAGTATATGCAATTCCGGGCAAGGATCACTTTATCAAGCAGGATTGTTCTTCTTAGCCAAGTAAAGTTCACTTCCGAGTAAGCTTTAGGATAACCAAGCTCATGAAGCCAAGTAATTGGAAGACCGGGTAAGGTATTCATTAATAAGTATGGTCCAGGTAGGCTTGATGATTTAATGATATATCTCAAGTATCATCGAGCAAGGTTCAACTTAAGCAAGGAACAGTGCAACCGATAACACTTTGCTAATAAGTTATTTTCTAACAAAGGGTTGAAGGGACCATTGAAGAACAAGGTTTCTCTAAGTGTTTGTCGGGAAAAGTCTGGAAAAGTCAAGAAGATTAAAGTCTACCCGGTGAGTATTTTACTTGGTAAAATACTCTTCAAGTAAAGTCTACCCGGAAACTGATCCCGAGCACACTTCTATGTTACCAAGTCCTAAAGGAAGGTAGAGTATACAGCGTACTCGGAAAATGAAGATTAATGCAAAGCCTACCCGGAAGACTTGTTTTACACTTAGGATAATTCTGAATATGTAATTTGAATATGTATTATCGGATAGTGTTTCTAGAAGGAATGACAGCTGTAAAGGAGGTGTCAGGTCTATAAATAGAATAATTTAGGGCACACCTCCTAATAGTACACACACAACAAGGAACACAGTCACATTTATTAAGAAAGAATATTATGTGTGACGGCTGAAACCTTCCTTATTAAGAAACCCTAAAATGATTATCCACTTTGTATGATTCATTTATATAAATGGAAATCGTTTGAGTAAATCTTGTTTGTGTTGATTTCCTTTGAATACTTTTTAAGCAACCATATGTTTGTTATTGATTTCTCCTTTAACAAACGGTGAACTTTCTAAATATAGCGACCCGTCATTAACTCCCTTGTCAACACATCTATTTGTGTGAGTTATGACATGATTCGAGTAAGATATAGCTGAAATCGGGGACCTGACAAGTGGTATCAGAGCTTGTTGCTGCTATTTTGGAAAGATTCTTGTTGCTGATTGAAGATTTGAAGAAACATGACGTAAGCATACCACTGTTTCATTGATTTGTGATGTCAACAACTCTGTTTTTCATTTTTCTTCCAGATCTACAATATACCGGTGTTTTCTCTTCCTTATTTCAATTAAAGATTTAATCTTTATATCTAAATCTTGCTCTAATCATATCAGACACATCAGATCTAAACAACCTATTTTCATATCTGATTATTTTTAAAACTTTGATTTTTACTAAGAAACTGATTTTTTTTAAGTCTTTGAAAATGTATGGATATGAGGAACAAGAGGTGTCTACTAACAAGATACCAAGATTGTATGGACAGGAAAACATTACCAAGTGGAAAGTGCTTTTTGAAGCAGCAGTGTGCTAAAATGATGTTGATATGTGGAACTCCATCAAGAATGGTCCACAAGCTGCAGCTGAAGAAGGTTCAAATACAGCTGGAACTGCAGCTCTAAGAGAAAGAATGAGAAAGGTGGATGACAGAGCCTTAGCTATGATTAAGCTAGGACTATCTTGGGAGATTTTAACCAAGGTAGCACATCACACAACTGCCAAGCAAATGTATGATGCCATCCTTGAGATGTATGAAGGGAATACTGAGCAGAAGAACATAAAGAAGCAAAGATTGAAGCAACAATTGGAAAGGTTCAAGTATAAGGAAGGAGAAAGGTTGAAATCAATACTAGAACGCTTTCTAGGTATTGTGAATGAGTTGAGGACGAATGATTATGTCATGACTGACTTTGATTTAAACACAAAGTTACTCAACTCAATGCCAAAAGAATAGTATACTGCTTGCAAGTTCATCCTTCAGAAGCATAATTTCAATGACTTGAAATTGGATGATGTGATATGCTTCCTTCAGGCTGCAGAACTGGAGATGATAGAGAATGAAATGATTAAAGAAGAAAGACCATGCTTCAATGTTTCAAATGCATTGATTGCACCCATGGGAAATTTGACTACCAAGAATCAACAACAAATTCTCATTATTGAAGAACCAGTTGAGCACAATATTGATACTCCAAAGTCTTTTATTGGTGGTAGCACAAGTAATCAAGGAAATCAGCAGAGATTCAATGTGCAACTGATTGATGACATTGATACTGCCTCAATGGAAAGTGGGAATGTACCTCATTCTAGTGGTGGAAATGGTCAAAGCAATGAAACACAGGCATTTCTGTCTATGTTTACTGATTCATATAATTCATTTGTTGCAAAGAATCTAATTCACACAAGTGTGGTGTAAGATAATTTAGAGCAAATTGATGTAGATGATTTAGAAGACATGGATTTGAAGTGGCAAGCTGCCATGTTAGCTTTGAGAAGTAAGAGGTTGTATAATAGAACTTGTAGATCTCTGGTTTCGGGTCCCAATAAGAGGATTGGATTTTACAAGTCAAAGGCAATCTGCTACAATTGCCAACAGCCAGGACATTTTGCAAGAGAATGCAACTTGCCAAGGAATTATTAGATGAATCAATTCCAAAATCAACAACCAAGAGGTCAGCAGCAATACCAGCAGAATCAGCAAAGAAACAACAACCAAATCTTCAACAACTTCAATCCCAACAACAATTACAATCCCAACTTCAACAACTTTCAGCCTCAAATGAATAATCTTAATCAAGAGGTGCATCAGAATCAAGGTTTTCAAATAAACAATAATCAGAACCTTCAAGCAGTTCAAAATGTTCCAAACAACACTGTTCCAGCCAACCAAAATCAACCAAGAAACCAAGGAAATGTGGCAGTTACTACACAGCATGAAGGTAACTTTGGTTGGAGCAATCATGAAGAAGACATTGCAGATGATATCAAGAGAGCAAATGTGGCATTCATGGCTATAATTGAGAAAGAAACTGCATCTTCATCTCAGGTACAATCTGCTCCTACTGTTGATTTAAATGAACTTATCAATGAATTGAAAACAAAAGTAGGCAAGTTGGAAAGTGAGTGTTTTAGGAAACAAAGTATCATCAATACATATGAGACAAGTGAACTGATAAGTGAGGAAAGAATGAAAAGTTTGGAATAGGACTGTATAAACAGCTACAGAGCTCAGAAAAGGTTCACAACTGAAATAGATGGGTTGAAGAAAATGGTTATAGAAGAAAAGGTACAGAACACAAAACTACAAGCTGATAATGAATTTTTGAAGAACTTGATCTCCACTGGAAACATTTATGGAATTTTAAATCAAGTTAAGGAAGAAGACAAGTTCAAAGCAGTAACCATTCAACAACAACTTTATGACAAAAGTTGATAAAGAGAAAAGAAATGCATATCTACAACAATTCATAGATGTTTTTCAAGACAAATAACTTGTAGATTTGTATAAGAATGTTGAGGTGAGTGCAGAAGGAGAGTTTGTTGTGAAGAAAGAATTAAAAGAAGAAAAGTCAATTGGAGTTCAAGTCTCATAAGATGACCTTGACTCAATTGATTTGGGTCAAGACGACTTGAGTGATTTGAGTGATCAAATTACTGAAGAGGAAATCAAAGCTGCTGAAAGAGGAAGAAAATACAAGAAACCATAGTCTGTTGATCAACTTCCAAAGTATCCACCAGTCCCACCAAGAATGAAGAAACAAAATGATAAGATGAAAAGAGAACAGGTATCTTTTGACATTTGTGAAAAGAAGAAGATAAGCTACAATGCAGTCAGGCCACCAAGCAAGGCTGTGTTGGAAAGGATAAAGCAAAACAAAAAGGAGAGAATAACTGAAGAAGTTGAATCAGAAAACTTTGTCCCATTTTATCCAGTCTTCTCTAGTCATGAAGTACTGGATGTTGGAGAAGTAGAAACTATGGAAGAATATGAAAAGAGACAGTCAATGGTTAGAGAAAGCAGTGATGAAGAACCTATGATTATGGAAAAGGTTATCTTTGTCAAAAGCAAACTTGACAGACAGGATATCAATATTGAGGGGTTTGTGCCTTTTTCAATTGATTTTGATGGTTTAAAGAATCAGAAGACTCTAGGAGTCAAGACACTTAAGCCAAGTGAAAGGTTCAAGAAACCAAAAGAACATGAAAAATTTAAAGGCAAGGTATGGTGCAAGAAGTGTGATGAATATGGTCATCACACAGACTCATGCAATGAGAGATTGAAATTTCAACCATTTCATGTCCCAGATGGAACAAAGTATGGTCAAGACTTTGTCCTGTACAAACAGAAGTATGAAGTATATTTGGGAAAAGGAAAGCTGTTTGGAAATGAAACCATGAACAGAGAAGAAAAGAAATCTGAAAAAGAGACAAGGATTGAGAAGAAAGCTGAAGTAAAAACAAAGAAGCAAGTGACAGAATCAGCAAGGAGAAGTAAATCTCCTAAGAAGCATGAGAAATTGACCAAAAAGAACTATCAGCCATTGAGAATCAAACAAGATACTCAATCAGTCAAATCTGATGAATCTCAAGAATCATAAAGCAGTGAGAAGACAAGAAGAAAAGGCACAAATCCTAGAAAGAAACCAACAGAACTCACTGGTGATGAGAAGTTTTTGCTAAAACATGGATATGAACCCACATGGTTTCCTTTGGAAACCCAAGACTGAAACTAAAGTTGAGATAGTTGCTGATGTGAGAGACTACTCTGAAAAGAAAGATTATGTGATCATAGAGTATAACACTGACTCAGCTGAATTACAGACCTCAACTTCACTTGTTAAAACCCCAAGAGAGTGTGGTTATGAAACTGATAATTCAGACAACTTAGAAGTCACTCATGAAGATCCAGAACCAACAACACTCACTTCCCAAGCTGTCAAAGAAACTGAAATTGATGAGTTGCAAGTTGTAGAAGCTTACACTTCATCACTCAACTAATCAAACTCTTTCTTTTGTGCAGGAACATTCCACTCCTCTAAATGAAATATGGTATATGGATAGTGGTTGTTCTAGGCACATGACTTGTGACAAAATATCACTTGTTAATTATGAAGAAAAGTATGAAGGACCTGTAGCATTTGGGAGTGATGAAAATGGTGGAAAGATTGTGGGGAAAGGAATCTTAAAAAATGGAAAGGTTTCTTTTGATAATGTGTTTCATGTTGAAGGTCTTTAGTATAATCTACTGAGTATATCATAAATGTGTGACAAGGGATACAAAGTCAGTTTTGATGATTCTCACTGTTTCATCTTAAAATCTGAGTTTGTCATTCCACCTTAAATGATTATGATGATGGCACCAAGAAATGGCAACTTGTATGAACTGAATATGAAAGAAGCTGTTTCAAGAGGGGGTGCATGTTTTGTTTCCAAAGCCACTGAAAATGAGTCCAAATTGTGGCATAGGAAACTTTGTCATGTGAAGTTAAAGAACATGAATAGACTTGTCAAAGGTGAGCATGTCATAGGCTTACCTACAAGAGAGTTCAAATTGGAAGATCATTGTAATTCATGTCAAAAGGGAAAACATCACAAATCTACTCATAAGCCTAAGCTCATCAATTCAATTAATCAAATACTTGAATTACCTCACATGGATCATTTTGGTCCTATGAGTGTGCCAAGTATAGGAAAGAAAAGATACCGTCTTGTGATCATTGATGACTATTCAAGATACACTTGGGTTTATTTCCTAAGTAACAAAGATGAGACTGCAGAGTTGATTAAAGGTTGTGTTACAATGATTGAGAACAAGTTGAATAAGAAGGTTAAAATGATGAGAAGTGACAATGGTACTGAGTTCAAGAATGGAGTTATGCAAGAATTTTGTACAGAAAAGGGAATACTTAAACAATTCTCAGCTCCTAGAACTCCTGAACAAAATGGTGTAGCAGAAAGAAGAAATAAAACTTTAATTGAGGCTGCAAGAAAAATGTTAGCAGATGCTAATCTGCCTGTTACCTTTTGGGCTGAAGCAATAAACACTGCTTGCTATGTTCAGAACAGGGTGCTTGTAAACAAAAGGCATATCAAGACTCCATATGAAATATTCCACAAGAGAAAGCCTTATATCAAGTTTTTCAAGCCCTTTGGATGTAAATTTTTCTTTTTAACACTAGAGATTATTTGAACAAGTTTCAAACAAAGTCTCTTGCATATAGAGTATATGTGAAAGACCATTTGAGTGTCATAGAATCATCTGACATCATTTTTAATGAGAATCAATTCAATACAGTTGATGGTGCAGCATGGCTGTTTGATCATGAAACGTTAATAAGGTCTTTCAAGATTTATACTGAAGACTTTGATTATTCATTCTACAAGACCAGTGTAATTGAAGAGAAAAAGAAGAAACCACTGGACTTAGAAGAATTATGGAAAAAGGTTGCTAGAAAAGAAAAGGAATATACCTTTGTGAAGAATTCCTCAAATGATATTGTTGGACAAGTTCAAGAAGATAATCAAGATGTTCAGAATGATCAAGTTCAGAGTGAGGAAGACTCAAGCAACCAAGCAAGTGAAGAAGAAGCTGCATCTACTGCAAGATTTCAGCATTTATTTGAAAGCTTAAATATTGGAAACAATGGTGCATCTACTTCAGGACAACATAATGATGAAGCACCAGAATTTCATGATGCAGAGACTGATTTGATCATTGAAGAACAGGAACTCAATGAGTCAAATCTTGACACAACTGTGTCTACATATATGATTGTTCAAACTCCTTATGTGAAAAAGAATCATCCTTCTGAAAATATCATTGGATATTTGCATGAAAGAGTTACAAGAAGTCACTCAGAATTTGCAAACATCTGTCTATACTCCTGTTTTCTATCCCAAATAGAACCTAAGAATATTGCTCAAGCACTGAAAGAAAATAGTTGGGTGGAAGCCATGCAGGAAGAATTGGCACAGTTTAGAGATCTACATGTGTGGGATCTTGTTGATAAGCCATTTGACAGATATGCAATAGGAACCAAATGTGTTTTTAGGAACAAAAGGGATGAGAGGGGTTTGGTGATTAAGAACAAAGCTAGACTTGTGGCTCTGGGATGTCTTCAAGAGGAAGGAATAGACTTTGAGGAAGTCTTAGCTTTTGTAGCAAGACTTGAAGCTATCAGGATCTTTCTTGCATATGCTGCCTCAAAGAACATTAAGGTGTTCCAGCTTGATGTTAAGTCTGCATTCCTAAATGGAAAGATAGATGAAGAGGTGTATGTAGCTCAACCTCTAGGTTTTGAGGATCCTTTGTATCCAAACAGGGTGTATAAGCTAAACAAAGCCCTTTATGGATTGCATCAGGCTCCTAGAGCATGGTATGATGAGTTGTCAAATCATCTTATTGAAAATGGTTTCAAAAGAGGAGCCATTGACAAGACACTCTTCTACAAAAAAAAGGGATCAGACTTGCTTCTGTTACAAGTGTATGTTGATGATATCATCTTTCGTTCCACAAATGAACAAATGTGTATGGAGTTTGAAGGGGTAATGAAGTCCAAATACAACATGAGTTCAATGGGAGAAATGAACTTCTTTCTTGGATTACAAGTTCAACAAAAGGCTGAAGGGATCTTCATTCATCAAAATAAGTATGTGCAGGACATCTTGAACAAGTTCAACTGTCATAAGTACAAAACTGCCTCAACTCCAATGGATACCAAGGAAAAGATGATTGCAGATGAAAAGGGGGAGCCAGTGGATGAGCATGAATACAGAGAAAAAATTGGATCTCTGATGTATCTGACTGTTACAAGACCAGATATCATGTTTGCTGTATGTGTGTGTGCAAGATTCCAGTCAAGTCCAAGAGTCTTCCACATGAATGCTGTTAAAAGAATATTCAGATATTTTAATGGAAGACCAGATTTGGGAATTTGGTATCCAAAGAATAAATCATTTGATCTGATTGCCTACACAGACAGTGATTATGATGGCTGCAATATCAGCAGAAAGTCAACATCAGGAGGATGTCAATTCTTGGGAGAAAGGCTAGTGTCATGGCAATGCAAGAAGCAAACAACTGTCTCAATCTCAACTGCAGAAGCTGAATATGTTGCTGCATCTGCCTGCTGTGCACAAGTTCTATGGATTCAGAACCAGATGATGGACTATGGTTTGAATTTTCTGAACACCCCTATTCTTATTGATAATACTGCTGCATATTTTACCATTAAGAATCCAGTTCAACATTCTAAGACTAAGCACATTGAAATCAGACATCATTTCATCAGAGATTGTAGTGAAAAAGGTTTGATTGAAATGCAAAGAGTTGATAAAAGTGACAATTTGCCTGACTTATTCAACAAACCACTTGATAGAACTAGGTTCAACCTTCTTTTGAAAGCCCTGTGAATGATAAACTCTGATGAGATCTGATTAAGGATGTGTGCTTGGTTGTATACCTCTATGTGCTAATTGATTACTTTGTTTAGAGGTTTCACAAATTGAATGTTATGTGAATATGCTTGAGTGTGATACTAAGTATGTTACTGAATATGTTGACTGTTATGTGCTTTGACTGATTATGTTTGCTAAGAATGACATGATTGATTTGATTAATATTTTTGCATGTTTATCAGTTAAATGTGTGTTTGTGATGTTAAGATGAGTAGTCCTGTTATGAATTAACTGTTAAAATACTTATCTGACATCACTGCTTAATTGGTTGAATATGTGTTTTATCTGATCTTCTTATGTTATTAAGATATGATAGACATTGAATGTTAGTACTGTCTGCTTGTCTTGATGATGTTATGTTATGATTCAGATTTGACAAAGTGCTGCAACTATTTATGTCAAAATGTGTTTTATGTCAAAATTAAGTGATAAAATGAATTTTCTAATGAATTTTGCATAAATACTCTATTTTGAATCAAAACATGTGCATGTTGTTAATGGTGTAGAGACATGATAAGATTATTCAGTTCAAGCTTTAAAGAAGCTTAAAAGAAGGATTTTTCAATGAAAAGTCTTTGGTAGTTATCTTTGCTGAAAATTATGTCATTTGCCTAGTTGGAAGGACATACACCTATGTATGTTTGGTCTGTAATCTGTAAAGATTAAAAGGATAGCCATTAACCATAAAATTAAAAGAATTTGGGGCAATTATAACTTGTTTTCTATGCATTCACTTAAAAGTATGTCAATAGCTCTGACTTTGAAAGGACATATACTCACAATGTATGTTTGGTCCTGTTGACCACTTGTGGTCAAACAGAACAGCCATTTACCTGCCAATTAAGAGACATTGGGGTGATTGAATATTAAACTTAATATATTGGGAAATGATAGTACATTGACTACTTAGCCAATCATATGATTTATTAGGCTAAAAGGGCTCTTAGTACAGTCATTGACATGTATGGTTACTTTCTCATGATATGTAAAATCTAAGGTGATATAAACTTAAAGAAAATGTTAAAATTTATGTGGAGTTACATTGTTGACTATGCATGTTCCTAGATAAATCTTTTCAAATGATAGGCAGAAAAGTGATTATCCTGTCACACACAAGCCTGTTGGTCTTCGGTTACCCTAAATGAATCATCTTTTAAAGGAATGACGAAGAACTGATGTGAACTACTTTAATTTCAAATGTTTATTCAACATGTTCACAAATTTTTATGGAGAAAATACAAACATGAGGGTTAATTACAGAACTACAAGGGTGGAGGCAATCATATAAGTCCTTTAAACATCCTGAATGATAGGCCTGTAAGACCAACTTGCGTGGCATGTAAGTCCAACGTTCAACCTCACATATGTTTGTAGATTTAAAAAGAAATATCTTATAAATTTTCAAAAATATGTTCTGTCATTAAAGTTTTTAACCAAAACCAGGGGGTCAAAGTCAAATTGGGGGGATCTGGAGAAAGCCAAATAAGACTTGAGGATTGATAAAGAGCATCAGAAAAACAATATGTGTTATCCATTGAATTTTCTGCAAAATTAATTGAAAATAATCACACCAAAGAAATGAAAATCATGTTAAGTCTAGACCTGCTGTTGACCTGTCTTTGTAGTCATAATAATGATAAGAATGAAGTATTGAGAAAGCTACTTAGTCAATATGATCCCATTTCTGAGATCTTTTCAGTTTACAAACGAAAATTGTTTTTGAAATGAAACATAACTGAAATTTGATCTCTAATGCACCATTTGCTCTTAAACTATGATCTTTAAAGATAAAATTGTCCTGACAAATTTGACAACTGGTTTAAGTCAAAAAGTGTTGCATTTTGCCTAAAATAGGTTAAATATGTTAATTCGGGTAAGGTTTGATGTTATTAGACCTTACCAAGCACAAACTATTTGATTATGTATTTTCGAGTAAGGTGTGATGTTCCCAAAACCTTTCCGAGTACAAAACAGTTGAATATGTTTGCATATGCATTTTCGGGTAAGGTTTGATGATTCATAGCCTTTCCGAGCAAGCTTTGTCATTTTTGACTATGTTTATGATTTTCGATCATGCTGTGAAGTGTTTACACTTTTCGGGTAAGGTACACCATTGTACAAATTTCCCAAGCAAGCTTGAAGTTTTGAGATGATTATGTTTTCTAGCTAGCCTATTAACAAGAGAAAACTGTTTCGGGCAAGCTTTGCATTTTGTTTATGCTGATTGTTATTCCAAGCAAACTTTGTGAACTCCTTGAGTACACCAGGTAAGCTTTGTATATGTGAATATGTTTTCTATGAAATTACAAGTGTTTTCGGGTAAACCTTGTTTTCCGAACACACTTTATATTTCGGGTACACTTTGGTTCCCCCAATATACTTGGTAATTTTCAAAATTTGATTTTCCGAGTACACTATTTGCTAGAAGTCCTTTTCGGGCACACTTTGTATTTAGGAAGATTATTCGGGTATACTTTGCATAAGAAGGTTGTTCGGGCACACTAACATTATGATGGTTGCTCAGGCACACTATGTTTTCGAGTATGCTTGATTGAATATACTTTTATTGTAATGATTGCAGTTATTCTTATTTTTGTTAGGATTTTTGCTAGATTAAGATTTTAATTTAAATTTCAGAAATTTATATGGGCAACTTAATTGATTCCTAGTAAGAATGTTTATTTGATATTTTATACTTGATTAATTATCTTGTGATTAATTTCTCAAGAAATCTGGTATTTCGGGTAAGCTTTCTTCAAAGTGTCTTGACTTTAAATTACATAGCTTGATCAAGCAAGGTTTGTGATTAAAAGGGTTTAATATTATTCGGGTAAGATTTGTGTAAGAGGGAGTATACCGAGTAGAATTTGCAAAGGATTACTTTTCCGAGTAAGGTTTGCTAAGCCTAAAATGATAAAAATTATTTGTTTTAAAATATCAAGTGGATAATGTTACTATTTGACAGCTAATAATTCGCAAAACGACAAAAAGTATTTAAAACCCACTTTCAAAAGGTATATAAGAGGGAGTTAGGCAAAAATTTTCAACATTATATTTCCCTCTCTCTCTCTCTCTTTCCACTGCAACTGCTTATTCGCAAAGAAACCAAACCGACCTATCGCATTCATTATTAATCCAAACCCTAACTTGAATCAACCCTCTAATTCCGACTCGGTAAGCATTAATAATGTGTTTTCCGACTACGATTAGACTATAATGGGCTTTGATTATGTATTTGATTACTAATTTTTTGTTTATGTGATAAGGTTATAAACTTGTCGAAGAACAGCTTCTTAAAGATTTTTTTTCTCTCTTCTTCATTTTTACAATTTGAAATTGGGTAAAGTTATAAACTTTTATGCTAATTTCACTTTGAATATGTTTGATTGTGATGTTCAGATATGGCAGAACATGATCAACCCAAGTATGCTTTTGAAAAGAAGCATAACATGTGTGCTCTACTGCAAGTCACACCTGACAACGAGCCGGTGGCACCAATGATTAACTGGATGGCTCGATCAAACGTTAGTTTTGCTTTTATTGAATGCCCTGTCATCTACAGAAATCATTCACTGGATTTCTGGAGATCTGCTAAATTGGTTGAAGATGTCAATAGAAAAAGAATTGAGGCAACCGTGGCAAGACAAGAAATACATATAACTGAAAGGATGATAAGAACATGCCTACAGTTGAATGATGATAACCATTATCATATAAACTTCAATACAGCACACCTGATGAGAATATTTGAAGAAACAATGGGTTTTCAGGGAACTGTACATGATGGACAGTTTCAAAAGGGGTTGTTTCCAATGATGTATAGATTCCTCATTCATCATGTGATACAGGGGTTTGCTCCAAGAAATGGGTCATGGACTTTGATGAGTCATGACTTAGCAAATGCCACTGTTGGGATTATGTATGACCTACCCTTCAACGTTTCAAAGATGATATTTGATGGACTGGTAGCAAACTTGAAGAAGGCAGAGAAGGACAGATTCTTGCAATACCCAAGGTTCCTGTAGATAATCTTTAACAAAGAATTAAGAGATTTACCCACTATGGGAATTACACACCTACTGCAGACTCCTGATACATACAACAGAATTAAGAATCCTGGAGTTGCAAATAGATTCAATTCTGATGTTCCATTTGAGATCTTGCCTTGGTTGTTGAACCATGACTTGAATGTGATGCCAGTGCCTGAGTTAAGCTCAGAGGAGGAAGGAGGAGATGATGTAGAGAGTGATGATGATGGTTCTGATGATGAAGATGATGATGTTGATGGAGATGAAGGAGGAGGTGGAGTGGCCATGAATGTTGATGCACCTGATGAGGGGGAGCAACTTGAAGATCAAGAACAACCCATTCCAACACCACCACAATCACCACCAAACATTGACCAACCAATTATACCATCACCACCACAAACTCCACCACATCAACCCACTCATTCCCCACCCCAAACCCTAACCATTAGCCAACCTGAAACATCAACCCATATATCCCCAACACCACAAACACCACCAACATCCAGCCCTATACACTCAGATCCTTTCATCCCAAACCCACATCATACACAATCACCACAACAATCCATTTTCCAAACTCACACCACAACCCATGAACAAACTGAGTATGAACCATTTTCTATATCACCACCTACAACACCACCCACTGACATTGACCTGTTGACCCTGTTAAAAGAGATTGCTGAATCGAAGAGAAGAAATGAAGAGGTCACTATGAAAAATGTCATGTTATTAGATCAGTTGAAAAGGGCCTAAATGAGAATTCAAACCCTGGAGCAGGAGGTTGAGAAGACCTCAGTTGCCCCAAAACAGGGGGAAAATGAAATAATGCCAACTGACAATGCTGAGAATGTAACTGAAACAGGTGTAAAGATTGTAGACATTTTGAAACTGATCTTAAATGCTTATAATGATTGTGAGGAGGATAGTGAAGAGAGAAGAATTGAAGATTATGAATATGAAGGTGACAAATCAGATGTGGAAGAACAAAATTATGACTTTAATGATGAAATAATGCATGTTGAATGGAGTGAAGAGATTGATGAAGGGACAGGGGATGAGATTGAAAAGACAGATGTTGAGGAGAATGTTGGTGCTACTGACTTAGCTACTGATGTTTTCAATGCTACTGATATAGCTACTGATGTCTTAACTGACATAGCTACTGATGTATTGACTGATGTACAGACAGAAGTAGAGACTGAAGTAATGATTGACGAAAATGCTACTACTAAGGAACTTATACACACTAAACCAGAAACTGATCAACAAACAAGTTCCAAGAGAGTAGAGCATGATCCAAACTGGAAGCACTTGAGAAAGAAATAGATGACTTTGTACAGTCTGAAGATGAAGAGGATGAGAGAAGAAGAATTGAGAAAGGTAAAGCAAAAGTCTGTGAAGAAGAGCCTATTAAGGCATATCCAGAGAAAGATGTGTTGTTTACAGATGATGATATTGCTGTTGCTGCTGCCTTAAGAGAACAAGAGAATATTTTAAGGGAGACAAGGGATAGGGAGATATTAGCTCAAACACTGACTCCAGAAGAAATGGCAGAGCAAGAAAATTTGATCAATCAAGCCAATCTTGCTAAAGAAATTTTTGAAGAGGTGGCTGATCAAGAAGCAATTGAAACACTGATTATGATGAACAGAACTTAGGAAGCTGACAATTCCTTGGCTATGGTGGTTAGTATGTTTCAACCACATAGTCAACCAGAAAAGGAATATGAAAAGGCTTGTGAATCTGAAGAAATGCCACAAAAGGAACCTGAAAGGGAACCTGAAAGGCCAACTAGTGAATCTGTTGAAGAAATGTTGGCTAATATCACCAAAATCAGGATGGAAAGAGCTAAAAGGTTTGAACAAGTGTATACAAGAAAGAAGAAATTTGATGAACAGAAAAGAACTGATGAGAGGAGAACAAAGAGAGGAAAATGGGATGAAAAGAAAAAATGCTATGTTGAGACTCCTGATGATGAAGGTGATAATGATAAAAGTCCAATCAGAATAATTCCGCTGCAGACACTTCAACCTGGTTAACAGATTCCAGGTGTTCCTAATGTACCCGCACAAACTGAATCAAACCCAGAGCATCCACCCTCTGATGAACCCAAGATTGATGCTATGAAAAACCTAACTGAAGAGGAGGATGAATCTGAGGATTCAGATAATGATGATAATCCTGATGATGATCAAGGTAAAGAAGGTGAAGTTGTTAATGTTGAATTTCCACAGGTTGAAATGACTAATGAGCAGAGAGCAAATATTGAGTCAAGTATGAGAGAAGCTAAGAGAAATCATCCATTGGTTGTAAAGTTGAGGAGGTATGGCATAAGTTTTGAGACTTTGGCTGATCTTGATAATGATCAGTTGCAAAAGAGACTTGACAAAGAGAGAGATGGTTTCAAGAAAAGGATGAAACAAAGGAATAGAGACTGCCAGAAATACAGAGAATATCTCAGAAGGCATAATTATTCAGAGAAAGAACTGTCTCACTTCACAGTTGACCAACCCCAAGACCTTTACAACAGTGAAAGAGAAAAGGTTAATGAAAAATATGTGAAAGAGAATGAGAAGACTGAGAAATTGGAAACTTTGAAGAAGAAATTTGGAGGTATGTGTGGTTACTTGCTTGAGAAAGGGTTAAAGCCTGAGATGGTTGAGAACCTATCTAGAGAATCAGTATTGGATCAATACAACAAACTGAAAAGAAAAGAAAAATTGAAGAGTGTCCAAACTGAGAGCTCTACCAAACATGCTGAAACATCTGTTGAATCTCAAATAAAGAAAAGAAAGATAATTACTCTGAGGGAGAAACAAAAGATATAGGGTTAAAAGGAAGTGTCTAAGGAAGTTCCTGTTGTTGTAACCCCTACTCCACAAGAAGTGGATTCTGAATCTTAAGATGAACCTTGTATACATTGGGAAAATGAAGAGATGATCAACATTCTAAGGAATATAATGATTACTCAAAGAGGAATGGATGAAGCCTCTTTCAAGGCTCTAGAAAAGGAGGATTTGAAATATCTCTTCCATATTCAAAAAGCTGAATGGGAGAAAGCTCTAAAATAAGGTGAGAACCCTAGATACTATGCAGATGAAAGCTTTGTACCTGCTGGTTTGTCAAGAACTCCTGGTATGGAGAAAATGTTGCTAGCTCTTAGAGATGCAGAAGCAAATGTTGTTGAGCTTGCCAACCTTCCAACTGAAATGGTGGAAGCAGTCTACATCAAATTCTTCAATTTGGAGCCCAGAAAACCCAAGAAGTTTGTTCCTTTCAGACCACCAATTTCAGGAAGATATCCACAAGGTGGAAGAGGTGAAAGTGGAAGAGGAGAGTCAAGTAGATCTGCACAACAACGAACAACAAGACCAAAGTCAGACGTGGATCTTCCTACAGAGATTTACTATGATTCTGTGTGTGAATGCATAAGAGTGATTATGGAAAGTAGACAACTAAGAGATATAGTTGTGAGAAGTGATTTCTATAAATATACTCAAGAAGAATTAGAAAGAATGACAACACTCACTTTGTATGATTATAGAAACAGAAATAGAGTGGCTGGAAGGCAAATGAATGATCGTTCTAAATTCTTAAGAGAAGAAGCAGACAGGGGATTCAGATTTCTGAAAGTAAAGAGAAACTGGAAGATTATCCAAATTCACAGATCAAAGAGAACTGCAAAGTTAAGAAGGATGGACATAGCTGAAACAAACTACAAGATGAATGTTAGAGACAAGCATCCACTATCAAACATGAACACATGCATAAGTCTTGAGAGAAGAATGATACGCCCCAACTATACAGTCCAAAGAAATGGCATCATTACTGAAGTTGAATACAAAGAAAAAGATGACCATTACTTGCTGAGAAATTCTGATGGAAAAATACTGGGGATTATCAAGAAGGATGAAGACTTGAATTGCTTACATGATGAAGACTTAATGGATATTAGAGACTGGGTCATACCAAAAGGTCATACTCATTACCAAGCCCTTGATATCTTCAGAATAAGAGTTGCATTAGTGATAACAAATAGAAGGCAAGCCGCTTACAGTGCATGGAAAAGACAAAATTCCTAGACTAGGCTTTTACTTTGTAATGTCTTATGACAGCCTTTTTGAATATGTAATTTTTGTTTATGTTAATTGAATATGTAATTTGACTTTTAATTTGATGTGTATTTTGACTAAGTGTAAGTAACCTTAGAAATGTTTTGGGTCATCTGAGGTGTTCCAATCTAGGGGGAGATTGTTGAGTCAAGATTTGACACAAAACTGATCAGATAGAAGATTGGAATCTTCTCAACCTCCTCAGAATTCGCTAAGTATGGATCCGGGTACACCTGAGACCTCCGAGCATGCTTTTACTTAACGGGTACGATATTTTGTCTATCGAGCAGAGTTATCTTCTCTAATACTTCTTTATTGAATCTCCGAGCAAGGTTTGCAAATTAGTGCACTACTGGGTATGGTTCACTAGTATATGCAAGTCCGGACAAGGATCACTTTATCAAGCAGGATTTTTCTTCTTAGCCATGTAAAGTTCACTTCCGAGTAAGCTTTAGGCTAACCAAGCTCATGAAGCCAAGTAATTGGAAGACCGGGTAAGGTATTCATTAATAAGTATGGTCCAGGTAGGCTTGATGATTTAATGATATATCTCAAGTATCATCGGGCAAGGTTTAACTTAAGAAAGGAACACTGCAACCGAGCACACTTTGCTAATAAGTTATTTTCTAACAAAGGGTTGAAGGGACCATTGAAGAACAAGGTTGCTCGTAAGGGTTTGTCGGGCAAAGTCTGGCAAAGTCAAGAAGATTGAAGTCTACCCGGTGAGTATTTTACTTGGTAAAATACTCTTCAAGTAAAGTCTACCCGGAAACTGATCCCGAGCACACTTCTATGTTACCAAGTCCTAAAGGAAGGCAGAGTACACAGCGTACTCGGAAAATGAAGATTAATGCAAAGCCTACCCGGAAGACTTGTTTTACACTAAGAATAATTCTGAATATGTAATTTGAATATGTATTATCGGATAGGGTTTCTAAAAGGAATGACAGCTGTAAAGGGGGTGTCAGGTCTATAAATAGAATAATTTAGGGCACACCTCCTAACGGTACACACACGACAAGGAAGACAGTCACATTTATTAAGAAAGAATATTATGTGTAACGGCTGAAACCTTCCTTATCAAGAAACCCTAAAACGATTATCCACTTTGTGTGATTCATTTATATAAATGGAAATCTTATGAGTAAATCTTGTTTGTGTTGATTACCATTGAATACTGTTTAAGCAACCATATGTTTGTTATTGGTTCCGCCTTTAACAAACGGTGAACTTTCTAAATATAGCAACCCGTCATTAACTCCCTTGTCAACACATCTATTTGTGTGAGTTATGACATGATTCGAGTAAGATCCAGCTGAAATCGGGGACCTGACATTTCAAAAGCTACTTAATCATAGGAACGGGGTTGGTTTGTTCCTTGATAAGTGGATGAAGATTCTATGATTTCTTCAGTCCATAATTTTTGACAACATGACCTTGTTCACCACAAAGAAAACATATTCTCATGTTAACATGCTCACGTTGTGGTTTGGTACAAACTTGTGCAACTGAAGGTTGATGAAAAACACCAGGAATGGGACCTTTGTCCAAATCATCAAATGTAACAGACTTCTTTTTCATGTAAAAATCAAGATTTGAACAATTTAAAAAGCTATGTAAAGTGTCAGTTCCATTTGTATACAACTTCAGGTTCAATTACCTCCTCAATGATTACCTAATCAACATTTCCAACATACACCTTGTTACTTTGAATATGAGGTTTTTGAGTTAAATATTGAACATCAACATTGTCATTTTTAACCAAATTAGGTTTTTCTTCAACAATAACTGGTTCAATAACAATTTTCTTCTTTCCCGCAAATGGATTTGGATTATAATCATTATGAAATGGTGGTGGAACTTCAACAAAGCCCACACCTTTCTTTGAATCCTTTTTTTTGCCAGACACCTCGATGATTTCATTTAACAAAACGAAGAATTTCGAAACTTGCCTAATTTTCTTTTCAAATCAAGAACATCATTTTCAAGTTCAGTTATCTTAGTTTTATGTTTAAGAATCTCTTGAAATTGTTGATTATTAATAGACATTTTCACTGAAAATTCATCTTTTAAATCATGGTTACTTATAGAAAAAGCTTATATTTTCTCCCTAGACCTCATTTGTGATTCTAGGGATTGTCTATACGTATCCTTGATTGAACCAAATTTCTTTTACCAGTAAGTCATTATGTTCTTTCAGCAAATCAATTCTAGGCTTAACAATTACACATACAGAACATGACACATTTTCAGATAATTTAACAGAAGAAGAACTAACCTCATCAATCTTATCCATGCAAGCAAAAGAAGTTGGTTGCATATGACAAGAAACATCATAATCTGATTCTATCTCATTGTCAGAAGACAGTTCATTCCCACTAGAATATTGAAAACTTTCAGTCAACTCAAACATTGCCATATTTTCTTGTTTATCATTACACGGTAGTGTTTGAGTCCAGTCAGTTCCTTCAGCAAACTAGAGTATGCTTTAGTCAAAGTAGAGTATGCATTAGTCTAAATCTCTAAAGCTTTCTTTCCACTTGTGATTATTGAGAAAAAGCTTTTGGAGTAAAATCTGTAGTTTCACTACCAATCATCGGAACTGTGTAGACATCATCAAGACATCGAGAACAGTCAAGATGCACAGATCCAAGATGTGCTCGAAAACGTGGTTCCCATTTGGCAAAATCACTAAATTTCATCAGACGTGGACATTTCAAATGAGATCCTATTTCCGCATCAAGATGTAACATTTGTTGCATCAATACATTCTAAGATGCCAATGCATAATAACCAGCCATTTTAAGTAAATAAAAGTTCAAAATTTAACAAAATTTAAACTTAAGGGTTTAAAATGAAACCTTAATAAAGAATTAGTGAAGATGGGTGATAACGAATCAAGAACATTAACTTAACGAATGACCAGTGACTAGCTTAACGAATGAATAAACGAAAGAGTATACGAATGAGTGAACGAATAAGTAATGAATGACTATACAAATGAGTGACGAATAAGTGGCGAATGAGTGAGCAAGAATGAGTAATTGTTAATAACGAATTAGCTACAGTGACGAATGAGTTTGTTATTATGTTGTAACAAACTTAACACGTGTCATGAATCTGTTAGGATCTGATAACAAATGACCATCACACGCATAATGAATGAGTGAGATTAACATAGCGAATGAGTGTGTATCTTCAAACCTTCAAATCATCAAACAATTAATTCCAGATTTCTGGAAAATTTCCAGATCCAACTTTTCAAACCAACAAAATTAATCTTATGGATTACTTTGTCAAATTTGCACCAAATTAGCCAAACAAAGGCTGAAACTACTCGTATCAATCTCACGGACACTATCAAACTATTCGGCACACCTCAAATCGATCCAAACTATAACCAAAACCCAACAAACCGTAGAACAAAATCCCCTATCCTGATCTATACTCAAAATCAACTCAAAACCATGTCAAACATACTAAATAACCCAATTAATCAATAACAAACCTTACACGGTCCAATCCGATCTCAAATCCACCCAAATCAACCTCTAATTAACATCTCAGCATGTTAATTAAGATGAATTCAATAAATTTAAACTTAAACCAAAAATTAACAATTAACTACTGGATTATCGATCAATCTATAACCAACTACCTTAAAAGACAAGTAATCTAACCCTGGTAGCTTTGATACCACTAGTTAAACACTAGAAATAATCGATTCAATCAATACGAATTCATAACATATTGATTAGATCAAGGATCTAGTTATATGATATACGTTATGTGTTAAGTAACTATTGATAATATTAAGGGAAGTATCGAGAAGATAATTGGAAACGGTAACGATATACTTGTTAAATCAATACTTAAATTAAACAAGGCAGAACGACCTTATATAGATGATGAGATGCCATTCGTTACACAACCCGTAACGACTGGCTTCCATTCGTCTTCTTTTACTCATTCTCTATACCCCATTCGTCAACATTCTATGACGAATGGGTCAAATACATAACGACTGTGGTCCATTAGTTAAACATCCTTAACGAATGGACAATTACATATAACGATTAAGGTTCATTCGTTAAACATCCTTAACGAATGAACCACAAGAAACAACGAATAGGCTCATTTGTTAAACATCCTTAATGGTTGAGCCTTACATAACGAATGGGTTCATAATGACATAAATACGCTTTAACATTAAAATAATAATAAATTACAACCGACTATTACAAAGACTCGAGACAACAAAACCGTGCAGTAACAAGGAACTTGATAACGAATAGATGAGCACGAATGTTTTTCTATAGCGAATGATTGATCATGAATAAGCTACACTAACGAATGAGCGGTTATTATATTGTAACAACCTTTCCACATGTGAAAATACAGTTATGAGCTGATAGCGAATGACCAGTTATAGTAAACACCTTTAAAACTCGTTTATGGGTGGAAAAGTTAGATGACGCTTTGTGGGCCCTTAGGACAGCCTAAAAACCCCCATAGGAACAACACCTTTCAAACTCGTTTATGGAAAAGTTTGTCATCTACCTGTAGAACTTAAACATAAGCCTATTGGGCTCTAAGAGTAGTAAACTTTGATCTAATGTCCGCCGGCAAAAACCGGGAAGATCAAATTCACGAACTCGAAGAGGTAAGAACATTAGCCTATGAAAATTCATGGTCTTACAAAGAAAATACTAAATGTTTACACGACGCCTATTTAAAAGGAAACAAGAAATTTCAAGTTGGCTATCGTGTACTATTGTACAACACACGTTTACGACTTTTCCCAGGAAAGCTGAAATCTCATTGGACAGGGCCTTACGTAGTTGAATCAGTTTTTAACTATGGGACAGTCGAGATTTAAAATCTAATGGCCAGAACTTCAAAGTTAATGGGCATCGATTAAAACCATATATCATGGGCCATTTGAAGATGTTTCGGAGGTAATAATCCTCCAACCAACTAAGTAAACATACCAGGAATGAGGTATGGCCAAGACCTTCTTAAACTAGGCCTTGTAAATAGTTAAACATTTCAAAAAAAAATTAAAAAACAAGGGGGCGTGCTTTTAAAAGCACGGACCCGTGACACAATGTGCGGGCCGGAATCTTCGCTCCAAAAAAATCTCAGTCAGACTGGTTTTTAACAGAATTGTAATTCCCGAATCGAGATCACTACAATTATGATATCAATAAACCAAGTATTGGTGCGGAATTCCAATACTCGGTGATTCAAGAACACAATATATCACAAAAAAGTAACACAATGATTGCTTCAAAACACACGTATTATTATACGTCGGGTGCTTAAGCACAACAATGAACAACCCTAAACCCTATACAAAGTGTTCTATATATAGGGAACTGAAACAAGCTAGCCCAATAACCCAATAACAACCAAAAGCCCACCGAGATCCCTTAGGATCTCGGTTTACATACATGGCCCAAACACATATTACATACTCAGCCCATATACACCTAGACTAAGTACAAACCACTCTAATCTAGGCAAAACAATCTCCCCCTTGGTTTGTAGCTTGGTCTTCAATCATTTTCCATGTAATCAATGTCAGCATCTTTAAATGCCCCAGCCCAAAACCTGCACCTGATAATAGAAGCCACCATGCTTGTGTTTTCTTTTCAGGCCACTTCAAATATCGGGTCAGCTATTATCAGAAACGTGTGAGAGTCTTGATATCATTCTCTTCAAACTTCAACAAATCCCTTGGATCAACAAATATGTATTGCCTTTTACCCTTCTGTAATTTGACAACAACTGTAGCAGTTATACTATCATACATCCACGAACCTCATGTTATCCAATGTGCCATCTGGTATCACTTCAGGTACAGAAATGTGAGTGGCCTTGTTTGTTTCAGGCCACATAACGTTGATCATTGTCTTTCCTGTCCTTGGATCCTTGACCCCCTTTGCTTTCTTTAGAAAAGATTCTACAGTTGACATATCTAGAAAGCCTCTATCAACTTGACTTCTCAGAAAGTTCCAAAAATCTCTACCACGTTTATCATTAGTTGGATTGGTGAAAGGAGAATTTATCAGGTCACTGAGATCTACCTTAGTCCAAGAACAAAAATCTTTCATCTTCTTATAGTATTCAGTGGTTCCGAACTTTCGCTTAACCCACCACAAGGTTTTCTCAGCATTAAATCCCCATGAAATAATTCCAGAGCGATCTCCATATTTGTTTGAAAAACCCTTTTGAAAGGTGACTACAAACCTGTCAGGATGATCATATGATTCAACGTCTTGATTTGGAGTTTTCATCACCAATAGTTTTTCTGAATTCTGTCGGACTTTTCTTTTGAGATTGGTGGTGCATCCATATATTGTTTCAATGTCTTAGTCTCATCTATGTCTCTACTGGGCGAATAGTAGAGCTACCACTTTGATCAACGTTGGACACCTTATCAGTATTGCTTCTGTACTCATCTCCAAACTTCTGAACAAGTTTTTGCTAGATATCTATGTAGATAGCAGTTAGTTCTCCCATGCTAGATTGAAGCTCTTTAATTTTGCGATCTTTATCAGTGTTGCTAGCTTCCAGTTCTTGAATACGTACATCTTTAACAACAGAATCTTGTTCGAGCTCAAATACTCGTCGTTAGAGAGCTTGTACATCAACAAGATCATCTTCTAGTACAATGCCCTTGCGTTTGTTCTGCAGAAACTTTTCTTGCATAGCAAGAATCTGGGCAACCTTATCAGAAACATTTAAACTTGACTGACCTTGATTTTCTGGGCCTGATGAGCCGGAGGGAGCAGCATTGAACGATATATCATCCTTATCCGTGTGTGTGGAATATCTGACTCAAAATCAAAATCACGAGCAAAGTCATCAAACACCTGATCTTGAATCAATGGCTCAGTAGTGGATGCACTTGGTTCAACTTGAGTCTCAGGAGCATGTGACTTAATTTGGTGAGTATGTGGTTGTAGGCTAGTGGTTGTGGTTGTTGTTGGTGTGGTTGTTTCATGTTCACTGACCAGCACACCAGGCCTCAGATCTTTCTTCCTTCGTTTGTGTGGAATGAGGTCGGCGGCTGGTTCCTCAAGGATATCGTCATTTTCTTCATTTACAGCAGCTGATTGAGGAGGCTTCAATGTAGTTAACTGTAGTAATTCATTAAAACATCAAAATAACTTAATTGCTCATCAGTCGGAGTAGTTCTGTCTCACAGTGTTCTATTTCATCTTCTTCATCTGAACTAATCTTAAAGGCAGCAGAACGCCTTTGAACCGGTGTCGCATGTTCATCGGCAACTTGAGCAATAACTTGTACAACTTCAGTTTCAGCAAATCTACCAAATTTTTCCAAAGCATGAAGGCACTGATAGATAATCTTGGAGCCTTTCCTGGACTGTTTCATAACCCAAAGGAGATGGGTCCCATCAACTTCATATCTAACGTATCAACGGATCTGACAAGGTCGGTGTAGGGTGAGTCGAAGATCATTTGCAGAAATCTTGGATACATTAGGAACATCTCTTTCTTCTTTCCTTTCAAATTTCTCACCATCTCATTGAAGAAAAACTTTGAATAGTTGTAATTCCAATCCATGATCAGAGCAGTGACAGCAGACATCTGAGTGTGACTTATCTTGTCAAACCCCCTTTTCTACCCGACATGCATGTGAAAAACGTGTGTATCAAAAACTTCCAGTAAGGGTGAAATAATTTCTTGATTACCAGAGGATAAGTACCCTCATAACCCATCCTGGTGAATATTTCAGTGACAGTTGCAGTAGAGTATTATGTCGGGTAATCAGGTTGATTACCAAACAACAACACCTCCCTTATGATAGCCTTTATGATACTGACTGGCTTCTTCTGAACATTGGAATCTATCAACACAACTCCATCTGGCCCTCGTTGGTTGATTGAGGCATTATTCTAAAACTCAGTGATCATCTTCTTGCATATGACAGGGTTTTCTCGTAGTGCGTGAGAAATCCTGCAAGTGTTCAGGCCGATGATCATAGAATTGAATTTCCTTGTCAGCCATTGGTGGATCAAATACATGTCCAGCTATATTATGTGTGTCCAAAAACTGTAACGGAGCCTGATCAGCCATTACTACACTAAACGAGTCAGATTTGTAAATGTAAACTTGACTATAGGTTGATTTTAAGATACGTTATTCAGATTGTTTTTTAAAACATTGGCTCTCATTGATTTAACCGTAGGACTGATGATCAAGCCCAACATCTCATTATTGGCCCATAAGATCACAAATGAAATTGTTGCAAGGTAATCAGGCCCAATACTGAGTTTTAAGTCCACATGGGAGATCTCGGTCAATAATATGAGTTCTCTATCAATATCTAACCGAGAACATGAGTTCTCGGTTAAGTCCTGTGTTTTCGGTCAACGAAAGTCAACCGAGAACGAGAGTTCTCGGTCAAGGCAAGGGGATCTCGATCAACGAAAGTCAACCGAGAACTCCTTGACAGCTGTGGACAGAGAACCCTTTGGGTTTCTTCTTGGAATGCGTGTTATCTTTTCCAAGTCACAGAAATCTCCATTAACACTGCAACAAATCCAGCATAATTTCCAACAGATAACTCTAAACATCCAATCTAAATCCTGAATCATTGATCCTAATGATTTATGACTCCTCTTAGTCCATGTTATCTGGCTATTCATCTGTCAGTTCCTTCAAGAACACAAATTTCACAAACACATTAGCTTGAGCCTTTGCTCATTTACCTATGAATTAACGCGCACGAATAGTAAAATCAGCTTAATTAGATTATGTGTGTGACGGTTCTCGGCTGGCAGAAAGGTATGAGGAAGAATAGAAGTTTTTGAGAGAATGGAGAACAGTAATGGAGTTGGGGTCTACTTATACCCCAACATTCATGGGCCGAGAGCCCTAAGCGGGCTCAAAACAATTTGTCAGCCCATAATTATGTTGACGCAAAAGTGACAGACAGCCCAAATCATTTAAAACACATTCGAAATTGGCCTAGTTAAATCACACGTTTCGAGGAGAGTAGTTTTGAGATAAAACAAACAAAACGAAATAAATAAAATAAAGTACACTAAATAAAATGAAAACAAAAATATTAATGCACAAAAGAACCCCCTTGAATTTTGTTAATTTGGGATCAAATTTCAGTTTCTGTAAAAGCGGCCTTTTTATGAAAAGATCCGAACATGGAATAATATCGTTTAAGAGGTTGTCACTAAGATTCATGTTCAGCGATATTATTACATAAAGAAACAGGTTGATAGCAGGTATAACATACTTAGCATGATTTTCATTGCATCTGTGATATGATTTAGGTTCAGTTCGGCATAAAGCTTAGATGGACATCACCTATAGACCTGTGATGCCTCATATCTCTTCTCAAAGCGTATTTAGATTTCCCCAGATCTCCAACCTCCTTGTGCTTGATCAAAAAAATTTATATAAACGAACAAGAGTTTAAGCTTTAAGGTTGAACGTTGGACTTACAAGCCAGTAGACTGACAAGCCTTTCATTCGAGACATTGCATGACTTAATTGTGTGCCCCCATCTCTGTAGTTCTAGTTTGACCCTCTAAGCTTTTTAAGACATAAACTTTAATAGGATAAAATAAACTCTTTTGTAGATTTTTTTTTACTGAAACTTAATAACATAATATTTTTGGTGATCAAGACACTAACGGGCTCGTGTATGATTGGGTAATTGTCTTTCTGCCTATCATTCAGAGAGATGTATATGAAGACATGCACATTTCTTCAAAATGACTATCCATAGTAACTTTAGCATATTTAGTTTATATCACTTCAACTTTTACGCATCATGGAAAGCTACCATACAAATCAACGTCTGTTCTAGAGCCTTTTAAGCTTAATAACTTCACCAGTTAGGCACACAAAAACAATTTTCCTATCATTTTCCAAAGGTTGGATCAATTTTCATTTGAAAATATTTTGAAACTTCTAAAAAAAACTGTTAACTGAATAGTAATATAATTTCCCAATGAGTTACTTAAGACACACGTGTTAAGAATTCAGTCACTCCGGTTACTTTAAGCTTTCAGCTAAATGGCTATCTGTATGACCACAAGTGGTTAACCGGACCAAACATGTATGAAGATACATGTCCTTCCAACTCAGAGTTACCGACATAATTTTAAGTGAAAGAATACAAAACACAAAACACATCATAATCACCCCGGGTGCTTTCAACTTTTAGGTAAATGGCTATCCTGTGACTCTACGAGTAAAAAACCGGACCAACCATATACAAGTATATGTCCTTCAAACTTGAGAAACCGACATAATTTTAAGCGAGAATGAATCTTGAAAAACAAATATTTTTTTTAATAATAAAAACAACGCACACACACTATTTTTTACTTTTTGATTTTTCCCCCTAAATTTGTGCAAATTAAACAAATATGTACAAATTTATTCCCAAAAAGACTCAATACTCTAAACGAAGCATTTTAAGAAAACTCACAGGCACATTAAATTTGGCTGTTCCGACCGGTTTTGTAAATAAGTCTGCCACATTGTTGTCAGTGTGAAATTGTTTAAGGTGAATCAATTTTCGATCTAAACAGTCACGAATAAAATGAATTTTAATATAGATGTACTTGGTTTTAGAGTGCTGAACATGATTTTTCACAATTGCAATGGAAGCATCATTATCACAAAAAAATGGAGTTTCAAGAAATTCCAAACCGTAATCCAGCAGTTGGTTTTGCATCCAGATAACCTGAGAGCAGCAAGCTAATGCTGCAACATACTCTGCTTCGGCGGTCGAGGTAGACACTATCTGTTGTTTCTTACACTGCCATTATATGAGACGATCTCCTAAGAACTGGCATCTGGCTGATGTGAATTTCCTGTCAATGTCATCTCCACCATAATTGATATCAGCAAAAGCGTAAAGATCAAATTCTGATTGTTTGGGATACCAAAGTCCTAACTTCGGTTATCCCTTCAGATATCTAAAAATACGTTTAACAGCAATTTAATGAGAGTGTTTAGGATTAGCTGGAAACGAGCACATTGGCAGACTGCAAACATGATGTCAGGATGACTGGCTGTGAGGTACATCAGGGACCCGATCATTGATCGATAGTACGTTTGATCTACGGGACACCCTTCATGATCAGATGACAGTAGAGGCCTTTCTGCCATGGGAGTGTTGGCACTTTTGGAATCTTGAAGTTCAAACTTTGCCAGCATGTTCTCAACCTACTTCCCTTGATGCAGTAAAATTCCTGTCGAACTTTGGCGAAGCTGTAACCCTAGAAATGTTGTCATTTCACCCAATGAGCTCATTTCAAATACCTTCTTCATTATACCTTCAAATTTTGTGCACAACTCAGCGCTGGTGGATCCAAAAATAATGTCATCTACATAGATATGGACTAGAATCAAATCTTTACCGACAATTTTCTGGAACAATGTTTGATCAATGGTTCCTCGCTTGTAGCCATGATCTAGAAGATGTGCAGTCAATGTAGCATACCATGCCCGAGGAGCCTGATGTAACCCGTATAACACCATTTCTAGCTTGTAGACGTGATTTGGTTTCTTGGAATCAACAAAATCCGGTGGCTGATCCACATAAATCTCTTCTTTGACTTCACCAACAAAAAAGCAGTCTTGACATCCATCTGATACACTGTGAACTCCATGAATGATGCGTAGGCCAGAAAAATTCTAATGGCCTCAAGTATAGCCACTGGGGCATCGACTTCAGTATAATCTAGTCCCTCAACCTGACGAAAACCACGAACTACCAACCGTGCCTTATTTCGAAAAATAACCTCGATGTCGTCTTGCTTGTTTCGGAAAACCCATCTTGTATCAAGAGCTTTCTTTCCTTCCGGCAACTTAACCAATCTTCAAACCTTCAACTTATCAAACTGATTCAACTCTTCGTGCATAGCATCAACCCAATTGGGTTCCTGAAGTGCCATTTCTACCGTCTTTTGCTCAATTTGAGAAATGAAACAAGAGAACAAGCAGCTAATTACGTGTCCAGTCTGACTTCTGGTGGACAGATCCATTTCAAGAGGACCTATGACATTCTCAATTGGATAATTTTTCTGAATTCTTTATGAAATTAACTTATCTGAAACATCACCGGTAGATTGTAAGTTTGACAAGTTCTCATTAACATCAACAAGAGGATTCTTCCGTCCAGAGGTCGCCGTACTGTGAGAGTACGAAGTGCTGGCGACAGTGTGCTCCCGAATATTTGACGAATGGTAATATCCCCCTCAACTGCAGTAGCATCTTCAGACGAGTTTGGCGAGCATTCAGTTTCTGAAGTCTCTTTTGGCTGAGCGTCGGATACGGGTGAGTCATTAAATAATTAATGCAACTTCCACTCTAGGACCACCCGAAGGTTCTGTGTTGACGACTAGAAACACATTGAATGGTTTGAAGAGTTCATTATAATCAAATAACCAGTCCAGACTGACACGAGCATCAGTCTCATTTTCTTCCAACCAACGAACATCATAGGACTCTAGAATCTGCTTGTTTGACTTATTGTAGAATCTGTAAGCTGTGTTGCCCCCATAACCAAAAAAATAACACTCATCAGCTGTGGCCCCAAACTTTGGAGTAGACTCGAGATTCAGTAGTGTGCAAGGACAACCAAAAACTCTGAATTGTGCAACAGTGGGTTTATGACCATAAACAATCTCATATGAGGTTTTTATCATGGATTTGTTAATTATCACCAGATTTTGAACATAATAGGAAGGTATTAATAGCTTCTGCCCAGAAGAATAGTGGCAGTTTAGAATCGCACAACATAGTCCTTGATGCCTCGATAAGAGTTCTATTTCTTCTTTTTCCTACACCATTTTGTTGTGGTGTTCGTACGACGTTGTACTGACGTAGCACCCCCTTTTCTGAACAGAAATGATTCAATGATGCATTTTAAAATTTTGTTCCATTATCACAAGGAATTCCCTTCAGCTTCAAATTCAGTTGGTTCTCCATGAGCACTACAAACTTCTTGATTAAATCTGCAGTTTCACTCTTATTTGACAAGAAAAACACCCAAGTGAAGCGTGATTAGTCATCAGTAATAACAAGATAATAAGAGCTACGAGAAAGACTCAAGACTGGACTGGTCCAAAAAGATCCATATGAAGCAATTGAAAAATTGATGAGATAGTATTGATCAACTTCGGCTTATGAGTTTTTCAATGATGTTAACCCAAAGCACAAGCCACACACTTTTCAATAGTTACAAAATCCTTAATGGGTAAACCATTCACCAAACCATTCTTAGCAAGACGATTAAGGTTTTTAGAATTTGAATGACCAAGACGATGATGCCATAGCATGGCGTTATGTTCTGAAACTCTTGAAAACAAACATGTTATTTCATCAGGAACATTTTTCGATCACATAAGCATTATCTTTTTGTTGTGATCGAACAAGAATCCAGTCTTCCGGTATAATTATACCAGGTTTCAAATTCAGACACTCTTTCTTAGTAAAATGAGTTGAAAACTCTTTGTCACAAATTTGTGACACGCTAAAAAGACTGTGCTTCAATTCTGGAACAAAATTAATGTTTTCAAATTTTAAAACACTGTTACATACAGTACCCTTCTGAGTGATCTTTCCCTTTTCTCCTCCCACAAAAGACACATACCCACCATTAAATGTCTGAATGTCATGTAGTTGGGTAATGTCCCCTGTCATGTGCCTGGAATAGCCACTATCAACATACCAAGGTCTGATGATATTCCACCATAGCTGTCCCTGCACAAAGCGCCGGATTAGTTAGATTTTGGTACCCAGTCCATAGTTACACTGGGTGACCCTGACTCATATAAGGTGGTCACGGGTTGCCATGACATATCCTTTTGATCATCAAACATTTGACTCGCAGATTCTTTTACTAGGAGACTTAGGCAACCACGTATGCCTACCGTTGTAGGATTTGACATTATAAGTACGAATGGTTGACTTTGTCTCTGGTGTTTTTGAGTTTGAAAGACATGAATTTTTCTTCTCAACCTGTTTCGGTTTAGAATGTGTGTTCCTTTTTAAAACTAGCGCAGCTTTTATCACCCTATTCCGAAACATTAGGCTTGGTCTGATGAGGACTAAACCTGCCAGATATGTTTCGATTCTGATTATCGTCAGAGGGGCTAGCCTGATTATACCTGAATCTTTGCCTATATGAGTTATGAGGCATATAGGGCATATTCCTCTGATAAAATCCATAATAGGGAATGTAAGGACGATGTGGAAAATTTTTGGCAATATGATCGGGAATGCCACAATTAAAACATGTTTGACGTTTTACGAAATAATTTTGGGCTATTCCACGTCTGGACTGGTTGTGTGGACCAATTTTTTTCAAATTATGAGGGTCGTTCTTCACCTTATTGAACTTACCACCTTTTTTGTTATTAGTGCATCCCTCTTTAATAAATTTTGGTGGTGAGTATCCATTCCTTCACAATTAATTTTTCTTCACATGAAGTAAACACGTTAGAATTGTTCATATCTGAGGTAGACGGACAAGCATTCACAGAACTGGTTCCATCACATTTGTCTTGTTTACCGTACTTCATGTCCTTTACCTTTTCCTCCTGTTCTTTAGTAGCAGGGGTAGGGACATAATTGTGGTTGTAGGGTGGAGGAACTTGACTGCATCCTATTCCCTCACCTTCGTTTTCTTTCCACCACAATTGATTTTCAATCATTGAGTTGACTACATTACTGGAACCATCGAATTTTTAAAGTCTAGTTTAGCTCTTTAAAATTTACTAGTTAGATTTGAAATTTCGAACTTGGAGGCTTCCAGTTTAGCAGTTAATTCAGAGATTTCATGTTTGGCATCAAGGTGGCGACACCACTTTATACTAAAATCATATTTAAGCTTAGAGATGTCCTTTTGTTGTGCTTCTATTTTATCAAGGAAAGCTTTTTTCATTTTTCTTAAGTTTGAAATATTCAGATTTTATTCTTTCCATATCTCTAATTAATTTGTCATTATGAAGCTTATATAATTTTATCTTATCAACACAATCTAAAGAGCATTGTTGAAAACTTACCTCAGATGAATTTTGAGAAGTGAACGCCATATATGCGAATTGAAGTTACTTGATCTTAACCTCGGTAGCATTTTCTTCTCCAGTGTCTTCAACAGTTGCGAAGTTTGCAGTCTGATTTCCAATGTTGAGCGCAGCCATCTGACCCACCCAAGAGAATTATTATGCAACCATTCCTCTTTCACCGTTTCCTGAACTACCTCCAGCTTCACCTCTAGCATTTCCAACTGGAACTAGTGCCCTTTCAGTGTTTCCATCCTTTGTTGGGTTAGTACATTCACTAGCAAAGTGACCCGGCTCGTGACAGTTGTAACATCGAAGAGTGTCTTTGTTAAAAAACACATTCTAATTGTTAGGCATGTTCCAAATGTTTCTACATATCCTCTTAGTGAACTTCTTTTCCCGAAATACTGCCATGGCAATTTGCCAAGAAATATCCATTTCTTCAACATCATCAGGATGTATCTGATAGAGTTCGATTTCATCTTTCTAGGTCTAAATTAACCCCCAAATCTCACCAACTGATTGAATCGGGTTTAAACCCGAATATTAGATGGGGTATTCGGTTAGATCTAAGATAATGATTTGTTAAATAGGTTTTATACTAAGATTGGTCGGAAGAAATCATTCTGGTTCGGATCTTGGGAAAAGTAATTAAACAAATCCAAACCCAATTGATATATAACCGGATAGAAACACAAGTTCGAGTCTTGATTGGTTTGAAATTAGGATTAAAAACACGGACCGTTCTTTAAATAACACAAGTCATGGTCACCTTTTTGTCAACAAAAGCCAAAATTGGCAGAAGCTGACAAACATCAGCAGCACGGGGTGTACTTCTGAAAGCACGGCATCGTGGTTTTGTCTTTGTTTCAACATGTTAAGAATTTTCGTAAGATTTTAACCAATTTAGATAAAAATTGCAGATGGCCGAGTATGGGGATGACGTACATGCATTCCTAGTCTTTCCAGGAAACGATGCATGGGATCGAAGAGCTCAAGCTAGAATGACCTACCTCAACCGATGCCTGCCAGAACCAAAATTTTATGCTTGCTGGGATACGTTGAGGCAAGTCAATCAGTGGAATAGGTACATGTCCATTGTGAAAGGACAATGGAAACGATCTTTTAAATAGATAGGGGAAGCTATCACTCAATTAACAAAAGAATTCCTAGCCTCTTTCCCTTTTAAGTCGAAGAATTTAGACGTATGGGATGAAGAAGTAGTCAAGTTTAGATGTGGGGGTGAGTGGTATACAACATCGGTCACCCAACTGGGGGTAGATTTGGGGATTTACACGAATGAGGAAATAGAAAGTGAAATATGGTACGCAGCCGCAACAACATCCGCGGATGAAGATGGTGTTGATGACGAAGAGGCAGGAAACGCACATGTACAAGCATGGGAACTACTAAGCTACGGGGATGAAACCTACATTGTAAGCAGCTCGAAGAGAACGGCTCAGCCACACTGTCACTTCTCGTGGTCAAAGTGAAGGGGTTGTGAACTTGAGGGATATATGGGCCCTGTATTGCATGAAGACCGAAACACCATGCAACATCACTTATTTATTCTGCAAACCCGTTCACCACAAATGGAAATGCAAAGAGATAAAACACCCCAATCTTTGGCATCCCATGGATATATAATCTTTATGGAGCTTACGATGCAGACAGAGAAGGAACCCGTAGCCCAGACCCAGTTTCTCTTAACCTTGGTTTTTGTATCAGTATGTAGATGGCCCAGCAAATAGGCAGAGACCCAGAAGTGTGGAGATTTCATGATGCACTGAACCAGGTTTGGGATCCTAAGGACCTGGCAGAGATGATGATCCAGGACGTGCCCGAGAGAGGAGGAGGATCACCGCCCAGACTAGTCCGCCGCCGTACCCACCTTCAGCAGGGAGGCCCATCTTCATCAGGGGCCGGCCCTAGCTCATCACATGATAGCCGATATTCATTCGAAGACCTATACGGTCTAATTGACCAGTTCTCAGCAAACACTACCTCCTCATTTGATAGGATCACAGAACAGATGGCTGCCTTCGATGCACAGCGGGCAGCTGAATATGCATAAAAGAGGTGAGAGATTGACCACCTAGGATATCGCATGGACAAGAAGTGGGGTACCATTTGACTCGGACACGGGTAAATGAAGAGAGCGGGAATGGTAGGTCGGGTATGGGCATGGATGGGCTGGAGTATTTTCATGACTTTAGTATTATGCTTGTTTAAACAATTTACATTTTGTCGTTTGTTTGTTTATTTGTTTGGTTGAATACTTTTATGGCCTTAGGTGTCGAGACATTTTATTAGGTACTTATCTAGCGCATATGGGCAGGGAATGGATGATTCCATACCTAATTTTCAGCAAAGTTATGCTTGGTTGTTTGTGGTTGTTTGTAGTTTTGCATTATACAGGTACAAAACAGGAAAACGGAAGAAAAACAGGGGAAGCTCTGTCTAAATTTCGTTAAACCATAGGGAAGTACCTCTCCATTTTAACCCACCATACTTAATAAGAATTTTAATATTTTTATGAATCTTTTCACATTGAGGACAATGTGAGATTCAAGTGTGGGGTGAATTACTTGACCAATTGCTGCTCAAATAATTATAAAATTCTCTAAATAACAAATATTTTGTAGCAAATAAAGACTGTTTTTATAAGAAAACCAATAGAAAAATCCAAGAATTTTTTTGTGCAAATAACCAACTACAAATCTATTATAACCAAAAAGTGAAAAAAGTAAAAAGAAGTTTGGTAATACTGTGAACAAATTTATGCAAAATATGGCGTTTATACCAAATTCCTCCGTTACTGTGAGATAAACCTCATGCCATATAAATATTTTTTCATAAGATTTGAGCGAGTCATATGTTCCGTGTGATTTAGAACTTGTCACAATTATTCATTTCAAGACCGCAAGAAGCGTTGTATGAGGAAGAAGGTAATATCAGTACAAAACTCTTAAACCATTCTCCAAAACACAAAACCTTGAACCAAAACCTTACCACTTTACCCCTCACAAACGGGTAAAATACAACACTTGTCTTTTACCGGAAGACCCTAAAGAACTTGAAATGCATTCTTTCGATTTCAATTTCCTTTGTTGCATACACTTCGCAAAACCTAGGTTTCCTCAAGAACTTAGGGAGAGAGTCTTTCTCTTCAGCAATGAGGTGAGGAAAAAGTGGCCTCAAGACGAACAAATGCCACCATTTTGTGGAGTTTCCAAAAGCACAATGAAAAGAAGAGAAAAAAGATACGAACGATGCTTAGGTTGCGGAAACTGGTCTCACGAAGGGAGATGTAGAAAAAGTCAAACTCAGTCTCAGCATGAATATACCGAACTAATGAGGGTGGGGGCTATTAGGCTCAAAGTTGAACGATCCATTAGATTTGGGAGTTATGTTCAGAATAGAATTGAGGAAGAAATTATCCACATCCTCGACAAAACTGTTCTTGATGATCTGACCTTAAAAGAGTCACTAGGTTTGTTATAAAAAAATTAAACAAATAAAAAAAATTCAGGAAACAAGGGGCCAAACATCGAAGACATCTCAAGATTTCCAAGAACCAACATAAGTTGTATTTACCATTCCCATCCTCATTAACCTAAACCCTTGAACCAAAAACCAAATCCATACTCAAACAAAACCAACCCATATTACCTTCTAATCTATGCAACCCTTTACAAAGGCGGAGATTTGAAATTGTTACAAGCTTATTTTTCATAAGTCACATTTTGACTAAGAGTGTTCACATACATACATCTCAGGTATGATCAGATATAAAACCGAGTGTGAGTGAAAATTGTGAGAACGTGACGTTTTTCATAAACGGAAGCTCATGAAAACAAATCATCCATTTTATATCACTAAATATATTCATATGATTTAAGGATGGTTATTTTGTTCCCATTTTCCTGTAAATATTTTGTGGATGTTTAAGCTATGGTCCTAAGTTGCTACTTTTAGAGAATATTTATCAGTAGCTTGCTTGAGGACAAGCAAGGTTCAAGTGTGGGGATGTTTGATGTATATAAAATTATACATCTTTTAAGCATCAAATAATCTCTAAAAACTAAAACTTCTATCAAATAATATAGCACAGAAGGCTACTTATCTAAATAAAATGTAATTTCAGGTAAACCCAAGACTCAAACAAAGAAACAAGCGAAAAGACGAAGAAAAACTGAAGAAATCACAATAAAAACAAGAAACACGCCCCCATGCCTCAAGAAACATGCCCCCATGCTTCTGAAAACAAGAAAAGACAAAAAGCTACAAGAATTTAAGCACATGTTAAAAAAATCACGGGGCCATGCCTCTTTGACCACGGGGCCGTGGCCACCTTCAGAAAAAGACAAAAAGAATTTAAGCACATGTCAATAAAAGCACACCTCTGTAGTGAGTCATCATGTACGATCTAACAACATGCAACTGGGACACGTGGACATGGGGCCATGCTCTTTCCTCTAGACGGCCAATAAATAGTGGCTCTTGTGGCATTTGAGAAGTGTGCTTGAAGTAGAGTTCTATATGGTTTTCACTTATAAAAACACCCACATTACACTCATATTGATGATCTATTGAGGAGTTTGAAGGCTTGGAGGATACCATCATCATCAATACCATCATAATCCATCATTAAGAAGGGAGATTCATCCACATTTGGTTAGATTGTTCTAGTTTAATCATGTGTTTGTTATCATCATATCTTTTTATGTTCATAACAATGCTCATTATGAGCTAAACTCCATTTACCATCTATAATCTATGGAGAAGCTTTGTTTTACTTGATGATTACATGAAACATGTGGTTTAGTTTGGTATAGTACATAGTTATATTGCAATTAACCATTGATGAAGAAATGTTTTATCACTTTAATTCAATACATAAAGGTTGATGATTTTATAATCATTCATGGTAACTCATGTTCTTGGAAACTAGAAATGGTAAAAAGAATAATTTGATACTTTATTCAAGATAAAACATGGATCCTTATGTTGTACTTAGAAATGATGAGAAAAAAGCTATGATTTATTTCTCTAGTTTTGTTAATCCTGAAATAACATTATTAACATTATTAACACGATTTCTTAGGTTGTCATACTAGTTAAAGAAATCATATGTTAATGGAATGTGTTTCTATGACCTAATTAAATCAACCAAGGAGAGGTTGTGTGAGTTAACTACAACCACTCGAAGTTGTTAGGAATGGTATTTGAGAAATCGAAGTCATTCATAATCGTTCTACTATACCAAACAGCTTGTATACTTAAGTTGACATTCTCGTGGTAACATGACATTAGGAAAGGATGGAATTTAAAATGCGCATATTACTTTCTTTTATGTCATAGAATATGTTCAATTAGCAATGAGGGACTGTTTTATCATATATTATTAGGACAAGTCTATCACATGTTCATTTAATAATCATCAAGGAATAATGGAGTGGATCCTTAATATTAGATGGTAAACCTTCGTATAATTGAATTACACACTTAGAAACTCTCTTCTTGTCACCTATACATTATATATAAGTATTCATATTTTATAAAAAAAAAGTAAAAAAATCAACCTCAATATGATTAAAACCTCTGATTAAAGTATAAAGACGATTCACTATTATAAACGTTTGTGTCCACGGATCGATACATGGTTCTTACCAATACTATTCTACATATACGATAGTACACTTGCCTATTTCGTGTGTGTTTAGTCTTAGTATAAATCACTTTTATAAATTTAAAACACGATATTGTGCAAAATCTAAAACTCCATTCTCTTATATTTAAAGCACTCACGCACATGCACATCAGTGGCGGAGACGGAGGCTTCTCCGTTGTCACATCTTGATGTTGCGCGTCACAAGTTTCTGCAAGACAGAAACAAACAGTTAAACAAAGTCATGAATAACATAACCAATAACAAAGAGTTAGTAACTTACACGCAAATTCTCTAATCATTTCCATCACCCGGTCCTGTAGGCGGACCTTTTGCCTCTTGGTAATCCGGGTCCGACGTTTCTTTTTCTGCCGCCCTTCCTCAATATCTGCGTGACTGGAATCCATTTCATTTACCTTGGAAGCTCGCAATATTATCTTATGTTCCAACTCTGCTAGTGCACACATAACAAATGAAGTTTCAGATGCATCGTCAGAATCATACTCCTCGCAAGATGAATACTCATCACTTGAGGAAAAAATTAATATCCTCCCATAATAAGTTAATGCATTAAGAGGGCGAGGGTTCAGACGATGCGCACCTATTTGAAAATGGCTTCGGATAGCACTGGTTCAGCGCGTACCTTGGCCGGGAAATGGAAGTGATCCCGAGTTTTATCCAGAATGGGCAGATCCATCGCATCACGGATGCGCTTCTGAGGACAGCCCATATAGTCAAATAGTGGGTGGAGCATTGATCCTTGACCTAAAAATAGTCACAATAAAAATCAAAACATGATATCCAAAAAAAATGTTTCAAAAAATTGTGAGAAGACTCACTCTCGTCAACGTTTAGGAAGAAAGGTTCCAATTCCGTGTATGGCCATAGACGGCTCATACCCGCCCACACCAAGGCCTCCTCTGGAATATCCCTCATTTTAGTAGGCGTCTTCATCAAAGTTTGGAACCATTCCCGTCCTTCATACGGGCAACAGGAAGTTACGTAGCCTTCTCGTTCATTGGGCAGCAGACCATGGTGATAGGCACGACATCCTCACGAATCCAAAAGAACCTTGTCCTCCACTCGTATTCGGTACGAGAAGGCTCAGTACCAAGAATCCTCTTGTCAATTAGGGAACAATTAAACCAACTAACGCGGTTATGCATTCGATAAAACATCGAAAATCGGTCAATCTTGGGTATCATCTTGTTCGCCCTACACAGAAATTCGAAATGGCGAATCCGCATGAGCCCAAAATGATGGATCTGGGAGAGATGAATCCCATAACCTATAAGTAAATTTCCCAGGAACTTGGTTATCGGAAACCTAGGATTTCCATAGGAAAAAGACTCAGCGTAAAAGACCATCTTGTTGGCCGAGGTCTACTGGCGCCAGACTCGGAAGCAGGAAATTCCGGTTCCCACTCCGGTGGAATTCGTAAGCAGTAACTACCTTGCTAAAATCAGTTTCTCTCCAACTAACCTTTACAGTATCAATATTCGGAGAAGATGGCTTCCTTTAACAAGCCATTATTGGAAGGTAGAAAGGGAAACACCGAGCAATTTTGAAAGATAAAAGTGATCGATCGAATGTTTGAGAAAGAAATTGAGAAAACAATGAGAAATCAAAGGAGATAAACTTTCAAATGGAGGTTAACTGCTTGTATTTATACTCATCGAAATCAATGTGAAGAGACATGAACAATAGAGAGAGAAATGGGTGGTCCAACGAAATAGCGCCACGTCACACGCGAAAACCGAAAAAGCGAAAAAGTGAACAGTCAGGTACAGTTACAGCCGGCATTGACGTCACGTCAACAGTGTGACAGCCGGCAGAATGTCCTTTCGTACTTTTTTCATCGTTATCCACACCAACAGAAAATATCTCCACAGCAACTTGCAAATTCAAAAAATCCCCAATAATATCGTAAGTCCAAAATTTCACCGGCATAAAAGCTTCACGCGGAAGAAACAATGGACTGGGGGGGACTTATAGAGGTAGGGTACCAAAAAGACCCAAATACCCTTAAGTACCGCCCGCGGGTTAGAGGGGACCCCGTCATAAGCCACCCGCGGGTCATATAATTCACCCGCATAACTCAAGACAAAGGAAGAAAATTTATCTATCCTAGAGATTATGTGCGGGAGGATCTAGACGCCCTCAGAAGTCATCCACAGGGTACTGTTTACACCTGCAAGGATGACCAAAAGGCAACTTCACAAGACAGATATGATTAACCAACTCCATTCTAGAAGATTTATCAAGATCCTCTCGTTGGAAACACGTGACCCTTCAACCAATTGAAGAAGGACGCCTGGCTAGGTTGTTACAACCATGCACATGACCACGTTTATCTCGTTCTATCATATACGGACACGTATCAAGGTTGTTACAATCGTGCACATGGGACGTATAGTCCAACTATTACATGAGGACACGTTTCTAGGCGGTTACAAGGGTATATTCTAGAATTGGATAGTTGGGCCAATAATATTCCAACATCCTTCGGATATAAATACCCCACGATCTCCATGAGGTAACACATTCACACTTCACTCCTACTCTCAATACTTAAGTACTTTATCTTCACCGGAAACATATAGGTTATCTTTTAAGCATAGATAAACGCAAAAACCGCGATTGTCGATATTGTTGTCCACTTAAACCCAGCCACCAGCCTCTCAAGCCCCCAATTGCATTAACCATTTTAAAGTTCAAAAGCTACGGCTACACCTATTCCATCTCAGACAAAGAGAGCTAGAAGAAATAGAGTCGAAGCATACTGGTTCGACAAATCATCATAAGCCAATGACTCGTTGATGGTATTAAGTAGATGCCCTCGGTGAAAATTGATGGATGAATGGTCATGTGGAGGTCGCACGAGCTATTCCTAAATATTATTGGACTTTTTCCTATAAATTCCTAATTTGATATTTATTGACAAAAAACCTTCGAGCCCCAATAGTGTATCCTCAGAGTCACTATCCCCTTGGTAACACGTAAACTCTAAGTCCCGTCTAGTATGTGCAACTTTGGCCTCTTTTACTAACTTTGAGAATGCTTCTTTGGCATTTTACAATACATAACTTGCTCATTCATTTGCTTTTCGTACCAAATTTTGGAATACACTTTCAAAACATACTTTTTTTTTCTTCGTTTCTTTTTTTATATCACCATAAATATATAACTACTTTCTAAGCTCGTAAAAAGATGGACATGTGGTAGTGTGTTGGTTTGAGTGCATCTAAGTCTTACCATCTCAAATTTTTTAGATTATGGTAATCCTCCCTAAGCATCGAAATTCGGTTTCACCGTTTTTCAAATTATTAGATATATAAAATATGCTAGAGAGGACTATCAAAGCTAGTTGGGCCTACCGACACATCCCAAATTAAGTGCGCCATCTTTTATTTAATCTCATATATAATAGTAGTTTTAAAAGATCAACCTAAAACAATAATATCATTTTCCATTATGCGCAAAATAAATTTTCAGGACATTTTTTTTATGTTTTTTCATTTTTTTATATAACTATTTTTTTAGCCTTTTTTATTATTTTTTATTATTTTTTTATTTTTTTACTTTTTTATTATTTTTTTTAATAAAATAAAAAACGTCAGTTTCCCATCCCCACACTTAAATTTCGCATTGCCCTCAATGAAAGACAAGAAATGGACAAAAAAAATAATGCAGAAATAGAATAAAATAAAAACAAAAAATAAAGAAAATGGAACAGACTCCCCTGGTAATTTGGCAGTGATCTGCATATGTCATGTTCCGATAAAGCGACTGTATAGCATTTCATTCGCTGCCGTAGCTTTTGGGTACCCTTTACAATCAAATCAGCTAGAACGCCCCGTCTGAATGGAGATTGAGTACGAACGAAAGTATCCAAACCTGCAAACAAAGCTCAAAGCACCCAAAGCAGACATCAAACAGACTCTAAAAACTTAAAAATACTCAAAATATAAAAATTAAAGGAAAAACAAATAAAAAGTATACAAACTCTACACTCGGGTATTTCCCGAGGCCTATCCCTATTAAGCAGTCAAAGTAGGGATGTCGAGGAGAAATACATCTTCTTCGACCGAATCAGCTGGCCCACCGATATATTGTTTTAACCTATGGCCGTTCACCTTCCACGCTCTCCCCTCGTGATCAACTACTCAACTGCACTATGCGGGAATGCCGCCTTCTCCGTATACGGACCAAGCCATCTCGATCTAAGCTTACCTGGAAACAACTTTAGACGGGAATTATAAACAAGCACCCGATCACCAAACTTGAACTTTTTCACCTTCTTCAACTTTCGATCATGCAACGCCTTAGTACGCTCCTTATAACTCCATGATCTCGCGTACGCCTCATCTCTCAACTCCTCTGCCTCAATTCTCCACTTGCCCGCTAGTCTGTGGATGATAAGCGGTGGACAACCGATGGGTGACCCCATATCGTGCCAACACCTTCTCCATCTGGGCATTACAGAAATGTGTACCCCTATCACTAATCAAGGCCTTCGGAGTAACAAACCGACTGTACAACCTCTTCAAGAATCCCACTACAACTCGGGCGTCGTTATTGGGCAAGACTTGAGCCTCAACCCACTTGGAAACGTAGTCGATAGCCACAAGAATGTATTGGTTCCCTCTAGAAGAAAGGAACAGACCCATGAAATCAATGCCCCAAACATCAAAAACCTCACAAACCTGAATAGGGTTTTGGGGCATCTCATTACGGGATGAGATGTTACCAGTGCGCTGACATGCGTCGCACTGTCTGACAAACTCGTATGAGTCTTTGAAAATCGATGGCCAATAATAGCCAGAATCTAGAACTTTCCTAGCGGTGGAAGAAGAACCAAGGTGGCGTCCAGTTAAACCCTCATGACAATGCCTAAGAATTTCACGGCCCTTTTCCCTACTCACACACATCCTCAACATTCGATCGGCACCTACACGAAACAAATACGGCGAATCCCATATGTAGTGGTTGTCGTCTGCGACAAACTTCCCCCTCTGCTGATAACTCATGCCCTTGACTACCACTCCTTCAGCCAGATAATTTGCAATGTCGGAGAACCATGGCAGACCCTCCTCTTCAGCACTCACATACAAAACTGTCTCTCTCTCAAATCTCACTCTCACCATCATCAACGACTCATGGGGAAACTTATCCCCGATGGCATCCTCTCTAATCTCCTCTCTCTTTGGATCCTCCAGACGTGATAAGTAATTTGGGGCTACATTCTCTGCTCCCTTTTTATCTCTAATCTCAATATCGAACTCGGAAAAGCAAGATGATGCATCGTATCAGGAAAGGCATGGCATCTTTCTTGGATAACAGGTATCGCAATGCGGCATGATCAGTATAAACGATGGTTTTGGACAACACGAGATAAGAACGAAATTTGTCGAACGCAAAGACCACTGCTAGAAGCTCCTTCTCATTAGTCGTGTAGTTCTCTTGAGCATCATTGAGGGTCTTACTCGCGTAATAGATGGGTTGGAAGTGCTTGTCCTTCCGCTGACCTAAAAAAACCCCGACTGCAAAATCACTAGCGTCGCACATGAGCTCGAAGGGTAAGCTCAATTCGGGTGCTACTAAGATAGGGGCATTAACCAACTTCCCCTTGAGAAACTCAAACGCCTTCAACAGTCAGCATCAAAGTCGAATGCGACGTCCTACTCTAGAAGGCGAGTCATGGGCCGGGTGATCTTCGAAAAATCTCTAATGAACCAACGATAAAAACCCACATGTCTGAGAAAACTACGACAGATTTCACACTAGTCGGTGGAGGAAGTCTACTGATAGTGTCGATTTTAACTCTACCTACCTCAACACCGTCTCGCGAAATCTTGTGCCCGAGCATAATGCCTTCAATCACCATGAAGTGGCACTTCTCCCAGTTCAACATCAACTTAGTCTCTATGCACCACTTCATCATCCTCTCAAGATTAGAAAGACATTGATTGAATGAGTTCCCATATACCGAAAAATCGTCATGAAAACCTCCATGGAACTCTCGATCATGTCCTGGAATATCGCTACCATGCAACGCTGGAAAGTAGCCGGAGCATTACATAACTCGAAAGACACGAAGGTACCGTATGGGCATGTAAAAATTGTATTTTCCTGATCCTCATGTGCGACCGAGATCTAGAAATAACCTGAAAATCCGTCAAGAAAACAGTAAAATTGTCGCCCCGACAGACGCTCCAACATCTGATCGATGAACGGAAGTGGAAAGTGGTCTTTCCTAGAAGCATCGTTAAGCCTCCTATAGTCGACGCACACCTGCCAACCTGTGACTGTCCTAGTTGGAATAAGCCCGTTACGTTCGTTAGTGACAACTGTCATCCCTCCCTTTTTAGGGACAACCTGAACGGGACTCACCCATGAAGAATCGGAGATGGGATACATCAGGCCTGCGTCGAGGAGTTTGATAACCTCCTTTTTGACCACCTCCGACATGTTAGGGTTGAGCCTCCTCTGAGGTTGGATTACAGGCTTGTACCCATCCTCCATGTGTATCCTGTGCGTGCAAAAGTTCGGGTTGATGCCCTGAATGTCCAAGAGTTTCCACGCAATAGCCTGTTTGTGTGCCTTGAGCACATCAACCAACCTCGACTTCTTATCATTCGTCAACTGAGAAGAAATGATGACGGGTAAATCGGTGTCATCGTCCAAGAAAGAGTACTCCAAATGAGGAGGTAGCTCTTTAAGCTCGAGGGACGGTGGCGCCTCAATCGATGGTTTCTCCTTCGGTCCCTCGGTGCTATCGGAAACCGTGAACACCTCGGGGTATTCAGGAGGTGAGCTAAAAAGAATGCTCAGGTCATGTTCTGGGGGAATATCAACCTCGTCCTCCTGATTGAGCAAATCTGCTCCAGAGATGTAGTCAAGACAGCGCTCGAACTGAGATATGAACATGTTAAGAAAGTAGACGGAATCGGCCTAACTACTGGAGTTTCTCATCGATTTGACGACATCGAAGGTGATGTTCTCCTCCCCTACACGAAGTGTAATTTTGTCGTCGAGGACGACATCGAATCGTCCTGACTATTTAGGAAGGGTCATACCAAAATGAGTGAGACCTGTTCGCCAGCCTCCAAGTCGAGAATAAGAAAATCCACAGGGAAAACGAATTTATCAACTTTAACGAGCACGTTTTCCATGATTCCCCACGGATATTTGACCGAACAGTCGGCCAAGATTAAACTCATGCGCGCCGGGACCAGCTCGCCAAGTTCTAGCTTTTCATAGAGAGAATATGGTATCAAATTTATGCTAGCACCTAAATCGGCGAACGCGTTGCTCTCAGTCGAGCTGCCAAACAAACACGGGATCGTGAAGTATCCCGGGTCTGCTAATTTCTCCGGAAGCTTGTTCTGGACAACCGCATAGAATCCTTCATTTAGACAAACTGTCTAAAGCCCCTCCAGCTTCTTCTTATTCGAAAGAAGATCTTTAAGAATTTGGCATATTTAGGCATATGCTGGAGTGCCCCGACAAACGGAAGATTGATTTTTAGCTGTTTAAATATGTCCAAGAAATGTCCATATTCCTACGCATACTTCTGCCGCAGAAGACGAGCTAGATACGGAACACGAGTAAGATCGACTTCGGGACTCTTTTTATCTTCAATCTTCTTCTCAACAATTTTCTCTGCAGGAGACTCACCGTCTGACGCGGTACTTGTTGGGACTCGCCTCTCGTGAGTCCTCACAGGAGTCGCCATCTCTATCTCATCGTCCACCGGCTCTTCATCATCTACCGGTGAATGCTCTCGATCACATCCTCTGCCACTATGGGTGGTCACCGCCTTCAACTGTGCCTTCGGATTAAGCTCAGTGCTTTCCTGAAATGCTCCGACCTATTTATTAGGTAGCATCTGCTTCATCATCTCATCCACCTTTCGAGACATCTCCAAAATTGACGATTGCTGGTTTTTCAATAGGGTGTCTTGCTCAGCTAGTCTCTGCTGTGTGTTATTATCTCTGTCAATAAGGTGAGAAAGCATGGTGGATTGCTTAGTTAGAAGCTCCTTAAGATCCGGATCCATATCGCTACTCTTCCCCGCAGTCGAACTTCCTGCTGCCTCCGGGTCACTAACCTGCTCATGCCTCTGCTGAAAACCCTGAGCATTACCTCCCGACCTCCAACCATAGTTGGAGTTATTTCTCCAACATGAGTTACCGTAGGCATTCGCTCCTTGACTCTGATTACCCAAGTAGTCCACCTTCTCCTGTTGATAGATCGGAAAATCAACTGTATCGTGCTTTCCGCGACAGATTTCGCATTTCTGAGAGATCTTCTTCAATTCTCGTATATCCTTTTGCATTGACTCTTAGGTAGTCGCGATGCTAGTATCATTCGAGACCAGATAGATGCCTCGAGCGGAAGATGTGGTGGTTTTAGAAGTACCACGGGTGGACGGATCCTGTTGTTCGGCTAGGGCGAAACTCTCAAACAACGACTCACACTCATCTATATCCAGCTTCTCTAACATGTTTACTCCGGCTGATGTATTGAATCTCATCTGCATCACAAAAGTCAGCCCATTATAGAATTTCTTGACTACAACCCTTTCAAGTAGACCATGTTGGGGGCATCTACTAAGCAGATTATGGAACCTTTCCCAACCTAAAGAGTATGGCTCATCAGGCTCCATGCGGAAGGAACAGATCTAATCACGAAGTCGCGAGGCTTTAGATGGCGAAAATATTTCTTAAGGAATTCAGCTTGAAGATTCTCCCATGTAGTGATGGACCCAGGGGGAAGGTTTTCCAACCATGATGAAGCACGGCCCTCTAGAGAAAATGGAAAAAGATGAAGGTAGATAGAAGCACGAGTGACGTTGGCAATATTAAAAGTGTCGCAAATACGAGTGAATTTGTTCAGATGGCCAGGCACGTCCTCGTCTTCAAGTCCATGGAATGGGGCATAATTAGTGATGGAATTCATGACGTTGGTCTCAATCTGCCAGTTATTAGCATTGGGCATCGCGGGCGTGTGATAGTAGACCGTCTCCCCATAACTCCCTCATTCGCTCTCGAGCGAACTGTATGCCTAGGGGGGTTAGCGTCACCTATATCTAATTTAGAATCAGAAACGTGTACCTTGTTTTCGCGTAGAGCATGTGCAATCTCTCAAAACTCCCTACGGCGCTCACGAAAATCTCTCTCGGGTTCATCAGAAGCAGTGAACTCTGGTGGTCCTAGTGAACGAGTACGTCGCATACGCTGAAAAACAAGTAAAATAATGTGGACCCAAGCTTATCACTAAAGCAAAAACGTTAAAATCAAGGCACAAATAGCAATCAAGAGCAATTAAATAATAAAATAAAATAAAACTAATTAATTAACTTAAAACTTAAACTATCAATTAACAAAAAAAACAAATAGAAACTAGTTCGCTATTACAAAGTGTCCCCGGCAACGGCGCCAAAAACATGATGTGCACGAAGTGGTATATAAATATCTAACAAATAATGACCAAGCACAACGAGTAATAAAACCTAAAATACCCTAAACCAAACCACTAGCAACAGGCAAGTGAACCTATCGGGCATAGAATAGCTATGTGAAGGACGGGAATATCGAACCCTATAGACACTTATTAAATTAAAGAGACTAGTTCTAAAAGTTAATTTAAAGTAATAATTAAGAAAATATAAATTTTTGGATTTTTATTTATTTTATTTTAAAAACTAATAATTAATAAACTAAATACTTAAATAAATTAAAGTAAACTAGAAAATTAAATTACCGAATAAAAACTTTAGTAAATTCAAATGAGAGCAAGAGTTACCTAGGCAAGGAATCCGAATTGTGACTACTCGGGCTTTTATCGGTTACGAGAAAATGTTATGGGAACCGGGAATCTAAAGATATGAAAATCTAGGAAACTTAATGGATCATTAATCACTCTCAAGGTGTCGCCTAAAAAGAAATCTTAGAGATCATGTAAAAACACCGGCTTATTAGTTCACCTGTCAGTTCACCAATTATGATTAATTACCCTAGAAAACAGCTAACCCGTCGGTTTCACTATCTCAACGCACCAAAGTACACGGGGTGGTTTTTGAATAGTCTAGAGGATATGGGTAAACAGTGAAATTAAGGCAATAATAGGCAAACCTCATGTCAGATAATTTAACCTAAAACCCAAACAACGCAGACAAACCCGACAACTTATCACCCGTCGGATATTTAAGATAGTAAGAATATAAACTTCTAAAATATGCCAAAAATCAGTTTCTATGGTAAATGAGCTCAATAAACCATAACAAGTTGCAAACACACAGTAAACAACCCTAACATGCAACCTACAATCAAAAGACATTCAATAAAGTAACATGTGAAACATTCATTTAGACACAAATTAAAAATAAATACGCATGAGTCACATCCAATAAATTTGATCAAAACTTTTAATTAATCGAAATCCCAAAGACAAAACCCGAAAACCGACAAGTCCAAAACAATTAACAAAACATCATCACAAGCAAACAACCATGTTCAAAGAAAGAAAATATATAAGTTCAATAATAGAGTTCATAATAAAAATTAATAAAAGCCAACCGAATAATATGAATTTTTGGTAGAGTTGATGTGAACTCCTCCCTTGGTTGACGTGCCGCTGCTGTATTTACCAATTCCTCAACTCCAAAACCAATATAATATATTATTCTTGTGATGCGGATGTAGAGTAACCAATAATAATAATAAGAAGAAGAAGAAGAAGGTGTTGCGTTCTGCTGTTGTCCTCCAAAACCTCCAATCACCAACACAATAATAATAAATAATGTGATGCTCTTTTACTTGGTGACTTCTCAAAACTATAACAATGGTTCTGCTACTTGCAACCTGCGGCCCCTGTTGTCCTCTCGTCCCTACAAAATCCAAAAGAAGAATATATATATATATATATATATATATATATATATATATATATATATATCACCACCTACAAGTTGTAACAACCCCCATTTACATAAAATCGACATACTTTTGTAGTGGGCCTACAATCATTGTTGTAATTAGTAGACCCAAAACAATGAAAACCATATTTTCGTTTAGTCCATTTAAACCAATTCTATGTGGGCCCTTTTGCAAACTCTTCCCAATTCTTTTTTCAATGACACCAACTTAATTTAATCAAAAATTATTAGTGTGGGCATTTTGAACTTTGCAACAAATCAGTGCCTCATCTTTCTTACCTACAAAATTTAACAAAATAATAATTAAAGTAGTATACCTCATAATAGTATTAATACATTTAATAATTATTAAACTTGAGTATAACATGAAACAATCAGATACTATGTTAAATCATTTTAGCTTGTTTGTTTTTTTTTAATCTGAATGCTTTAAAATCTCGTTATGAACCAACTATTAATATTATTCAATAAAAATCTTGCTCAAAAGTATTTAAAAGTGTAGGAAATATTTACATTTCATATATAATTTAGACCCAATAAACTTATATGACATGTTTTAAGAAATCTCTGAAAATATTTTGGATTTTTTCAACGAGTTAGTGCGTTTTTCTTATTTTACAAAAATGGGCTGAAGAACACTAGTTTCCGCACTGTTTTTCGCACATGAACTAATTTTCTTCAAAGAATCGAACCTGAACAAAATTTTGGACCGAGACCAAACCTTGACATGCAAGACGAGGTAGTAATGGGCCAAAGAGAGGCCCAATGGGCCTCCCCTTTGGTCCGGCTGCAACTAGGGGGTCCTACCCCCTAGAGGACCCCCTAGTATACACTTGTTGTTTCTTGATTGTGCTCAAACTATTTCACACCTATACTCACACCAACTTCTGTCTAAACCTTTTTCATCATTTTTCTGTAAAAACTTCAAGGTAAAAGCTAATTTTTATGAACTTTTAATCATGTTTTAATCAAGTTATAATCCTATAAACATGTCTTGATTCGTGATAATCATGTTTAACCATCAAAAACCTATTTAAACGACCTAAAACCATGTTTTGATCTTAAACATGATTACAATCCAGGAATATATGGATTATTGACCAAAAACATGGATTAGAACGTTGATATAACGATTTTACGGTTTAAAGGTTCGGTTTGAAACCCTAACCGAAACCCTAATTAACAAAGCTTTATGATGGATGATTTATGCTTGGTTTTGTGTTATATGATATGTAGATACACTTACTTTGTGACCAGAGACCCGGAGAGTCAATAAAACAACCAAAAACACTAGTATTAGGTTGTGACGTGCTTGTTTTTAGTTTGTGAAACTCTAAGTGAGTCCCTTTTCAAATTTGGTAATTTTTGGATAAAGGGAGAATATTTGGAGAATTTATTACTGTTTATTAGCGTTTATTTATGAAAAATAGTTAAACTTCTTTAAAGATTATGAAAATTTGTTTGGAACTCAGAAATGTGATTTTAAGATCACTGGTAAATTTTGGGATCCTTTGGAGATTTTTAATTAAAGTTTTTGCATTTACGTTTTAATCGGGTTTTAACAGTCAAAAAATGCGCAAAATTGTATTTTTGGCAAAAGAATTAGGTTCTGAAAGTTTTACAGGGGTTAGTTTACGGTATTTTGATCTCATAGAAAAACTATTGGATTTTTTGGAAATCGTTTGGTATAAACAGGTTAATTATCTGTTAATTATAACACTTAAAATGATTTTCATAAATAAGTGGCTAATTGTAAAAAAATTATGAAAATATTTTTATAAAATTCTAGAGATTTTAACTTATTTATACAAAAATTCTCATAATTTATATATAATTACAAAAATAGTTATGATAATTTAAATATTTAAATTATATATCTTTTGACAAAACCGGCAGCATTATGTTTAACGAACTGACTGGTATGTCAAAACCTCAAAAGCGTTTAAATATCATAGTTTTGAATGAATTTGATAAAAACAAACTTTTTACGAGATTTCTGGACAATTCGGGTGGATTGTACGCGTTTTGTATAATCGAACCCGTAAGAAAACAGAAACGAACCCTGCGATCAATCCAGATATTGAAACCCTAGATTTCTTTTATAAATCAAATCATTTTATCAAACATTATGTTTACTTAAGTTTGTGTGATCTTACCTATTTCTGAAACACGAGAACAATTAACTTGGCCAGTCACGGAAAACGATGAAACTGAGCCAAGTTTGGTTTTGAACATTTCATAAAGTACAACGTCACAATCTAATAGTACTGACATGTTCTGAGCTTAACAGTCATACCCAGACTAGTTATACAGCTCGATTTAGTTTAAACATTGTACTAGTATTAACAGTAATATACCGGTTATAGGATTCAAGCTATAATCGAGGCACATTTGTTACTGATATGTATTACAAGTTCAAACTATGATAAGTTAGTTTCACGACCCCACATTCTAAACTGTTAACAAACTTTTGGGGTGGAAAGCATGTTTACATATACTTATGTACTTGAAAACTTGTTATGATGTTAATTATCTAAGTACTAACACTTGAAAGCCCCACAAACACAAGTGATTAACATCGAGCCAGTGACGTGTAGATATTACTATCGGTTTGACAAACCCAACTGCCATATCTGGTGGGGTTTGCCAGAACATGTTAACCCAATTTCACATTTTCATTTAAACTTGTTACATTTTGCTATGTGGTGTTATACATAGTACCTGTTTGTGGAAAAGTAGCTTTTAAATGCCAACGGGAATGCATACATACATATTGTGAACTTTACGAACTCGTTTACTGATTTTGTTCGTGCTTTTCAGGTGACCCGTTTTAACATGCTTTTCAGGTGAGCCAAAGTTGGAATGATTTGCTTACGCACTCGGTGTTAAGAGTGAAATTGAATCGCTGTAGATAGATACAAGTACATAATAAAGAATATGTAGTCACGAGAACTGGTTATGTGTTTTTTACATAGTTTGTAAACTTAGTACCAACCAATGTAATATGATGTAAATTAGTTCTAATTAAACTTACACACAATTGAACACTTAGTAATTTTTCAAATTTCTATTAGTCTGTATGTTTGTGTATACAGATGCTAAAAATAAAAGAATTTGATGCTAATCACAACATATGTGCATTCTTGGATGGATCAGATGATAATATGGAACCTTTCCGTATAATATTACCTTTCTTTGAAAGATCAAGGATCTTTAAGGCAATTACAGCAAACACGGTGATTATAAAGGAAATTGTCAATGAGCAAGTGTTAAGAAACGTATTACAGTTTGGAGATGAATCGACTGATCCTACTACTCTAGATGAGAGAAATGTTAAAGGGTGTTTGTTGAGAATGGGTTATAAGAATGATTTGGATAGAGGATTTTTGAATACAGGTTTGTCAAGGCCATTCAAGTTTATGGTACACATGAGTGTTCAATGTTTGGGACACCGCAAAGGGGGATATTAAGAGATTCTTGATTACCACATGTGCATGATAATAGCCTTATGCTTGAACATGAAGTATAACTTTTCTACAGTTATATTTGAATACATGAAGATTATTTTTCTAATAAGTGGCATATGTATCCGAGGTTTGTGCAATTGGTTATTGATCATTAGTTTCCAGAGTTGGTAAGTACAGGAGAAGATATTAAATTGGCACACATATCAGTTAATGATTGTGCTAAGCTCAAGTCATACAGGATTAAATTTAAGGAGGAAATACCAAAGTTTAGAGCCTTATTCGGTCATCTACTTAATCCTGAGTATGTTGCACCATCTGATAACAAATGGTGGAATGATGGTAGTGATTCTGATTGGGAGAATGAAAATATTCGTATGCAAAGTTATGTGTCTCTAGGTTGTAGGTGGTTTGTGAAATCTGAGGATAATGAGACAGAAGGGTCAAAAAAAGTAAAGAAGAAATGTAAGCGTTTTGTTAAATCTGATCCTATAACTCCTCCTGCACCTAATCCTGCTCCTTCGCACCAACCCGTTGATGAAACAGTTATTGAACCAAGTGTTGATAAAGATGGAAAGGAAACTGAGTCAGATAATGAAGCTATTAAGACTATTTGGACTGATCCTCGAGCTATGGCTGACATATGGAAAGAGAAAAGAACAAAGAAAAACTTTGATCAAGATAATAAGGATGAAACATATGTTCCTCAAGTTAGTAAACCCAAAAGGAAAAGAGTTAAGTATCTGGTGAAAAGGTCGGTGAATGATTCATGCTTGGTTAACGAACCAGAAGATGTGAATGTTGGAGTTGATCAAGAACAGGAGAAAACAGTTGATAACTCCTGAAAACTCCTACTACTCATAAAGTTTCTAAAACTAATCCAATTATCGAAGAGCATGTGCCACAAGATACACCAAAAGTAGATCCTAAGACATCACAGACATCGTTTGGAAACTTGCAATTAGATGGTCCATCAAGAGAAGAATTTTAGTTGTTGAAAGACAAAGTTGCGAATCAAGATGTTAAGATTACAAGCCTTGTTAAGGAAAATAACCATCTAAGGGTTGACAATGTTGAGGTAAAGAAAAGGTTGGAGGAGAGTGAACGAAAGAGAAAACTTGCTGATGACTTGTTGATTGAGCATATGAAATACTTTGTTATTGTTGAGAATAAGCTCGGGATCAGATTTAACTCAGAAGTTGATAGAACTGAAACAAGTGACACCGTGTATGAAAGAGTATATGGTTGTGATATTAGTGTGGCTGAAGCTATTTTCCGTGTTGATTACGATACTAAAAAGGCTACTAAAAAAGGAAAGTCAAAGTCTATTATTGTTATTGATGAAGTTGATGCTTCTGTGCAGGATGGTGATTCTAGTAACATGGTCATACATGTGAATGAACCTGTGGTTGTTAGTGATCAAATGAGTGAAGTACCTGTTGAACAACCGATTGATCCTATTGAAGAAGATGAGAAAGAAGAAAAAGAATATGAGGAGAAAGTGGATTTTGAGGATTCTGATGATGGTTATCATGATCTAGATGATGATTATGATACTCCTCAATGAGGTGCTGGTGCTATAGCTGGTGAATCTGAGAAGAAGATTGATTCTGTTGGTGTTGGTGTTCAAAATGATGAACTACAAAAGGAATCAAAATCTAAAAATGCACCTTCTGATAAACCTTTAGAGGTTTTAGAAGATTTTAATATTTATAATTTTCGAGTATCCAATATGGTTGTTGAATTAGAAGAGGGGGAGATTCTTGTTGATAAGTCTAAATTGGCGAAAATGTTTGATGTTTCTGTTGAGGATTTGACTTTTGATTTTGAAAAGGATATTCCTAAACCAGATATTAATGAAGACTGGTTGAACAGAGATGTGGAATTCATTGATCAACCTGAATCAGTCAAATATGTTGGTGAACTTGAAGAGTTTGATGCTTTTGACGAGGTTTTTGATGAAGAAATTGAAATGGAATCAAATCCTTATGAGCAATCAAAGAATGTTAGTATGGATGAATAGAAAAGTTGGTTTCCAAATCGAGATATTGAGACTAAAAAAGTTTACTTAAACCCGGTAAAGTACTATCAGAATACTCAAAAGGATGTTGCACTGGGGAAATGTATTAGCATTGCTTACTTGAGCAAGATTCGATAGATTGGGATTCGAAGGGTATTTGGAGTTTAATACTGCAATAGTTTGATGAAATTAAAGTCATTGCCTTGGTTCGATGTGTATAACATATGTATGCATTATGACTTACTATATAAGCCTATGTGTAGCCATGTGAAGAAGATTTGGGAATTCATGATGAATGAGGCTAAACAAGATTTCAAGAAATGGACACCTCATTTGCCTAAGGTGTTTAAGTCAAGGAAGAGGAAAAATCCTGAAGGTGAACCGATAAGAACATTGAGATATACAAGACCAGATTTGCTACGCGTGATTCCGTTGTACCTAATGGAACAGGATTTTCATCCTTATTTCCTTTGTTGGTCTTACTTAGCGTTGACTGGTGAAGCGAGTATTTACTTGGATCATGGAGAAGAGAAGTATGATGTGATTCGAGTGTATGATCTGATGTGGTTGGTGAACTATTCAATGAAAGACATAGAGATATTACACTTGAACATGATTCCATGCAATGATAATAAAAACAAGACGCAAGCCAACCAGTTGTAGAAAGTGGTTGATTTATGTTTTGATAAGAAGATTCATTCTCGAAGGGCTTGGGAAACAAACTAGAGAGCTGTTAGTGAAGAGAAAGAATGAGTTGAAGCAGAGACTGATGCTGAACGTCAGGATCGAGTTATTCATGCATCGTGGAATAGATTTCAATTTATGCCTACTGGAGTATCTCGACCATCACAACAAAGATCTACAAATCTGTCTTTTGATGAAGTGAGAAAGTCATATCGAAAGAGAGTTTTTGGTACTGACTTAAGATGTGAAGACCTAGCAATATCCAAGGGGGAGTTTGTTAGTGCATTAGTGTCTAATGCTAGGTCTTTAGGGCTTAATTGCCATTATTGTATAGTTAAAGGGCTGAAAGTGTCAATGTTATAATCTGTTAAGATCCGTATAAGTGTAAGCCATCGTATATAACTTATATGTGGCGTATAAGTCTTATATGCCGGGAAGGCTTATACGGGTCATAGGCCAGTGTATAAATAGCCTTTAACTTGTCATATTTAAAAATGATTTTGAGAATCTGATCAGAGAGAGAGAGAGAGAGAGAGAGAGAGATCAGTGTGTACTTTGAATGTTATATCAATATATGATGTTTATGAGTGATTGTGTTAGCAATTCCTTTATGATATGTTTCCGCAATATTATTTAGTATAGTAAACATATTATTATCGATATGTATCGTATCGTTTTACACATATATGATGATGTATATGATCTGGAACAAGGACTTTCAAGTGGTATCAGAGCATTTGGCTCGTGTTTACTACCGAATTGAGCAGAATTACTTGAAGATTTGAAGAACCCAAAGTCAAAACCATAACTGATTACTATTTCTTCAATTACTCACATATTTACGGATAAAGTTCATATTCCTTCGATGATTATGATCGTTTATACTTGTTAATAAGTTCTGTACGAATGGAATCATCAAATTCTAGCTGAAATTCAAGTTTCTAATCATGAAGATTGAACAGTTCGTTCAGCGTATTAGTCAAGTTTGACTTCCGTATAAGTTTCTATTGGTCATGTATCCGTATAAGATTGATCTTGTCCGTATAAGAGTTTTGGCCATATAAGTGGATTGTAACGTATAAGTTTTGGTTATACGTTGGTTGTTCTCCGTATAAGTTGTTATATGCTGATTAGCTTCTAGACACATCTGCGTTGGTTTAGTTGATCTCTTTCTTTTTGTGCAAAGATGGAACATTTGAATGATTTTGTGACACAACCATCACCAATAATTCAGAATATTAATCTGGAGAATGAAATGGGAACATCTACGAAGCCACCGAAACTTTTAAGAATGGAAGATTATCCAAATTGGGCTGACAAGTTCGAGACTTATGTTCAAGCTGTGATATATGATGCTTGGGAAGTTATTGGGGTGGAATACATCATACCACAAAATGATAATGGTACTAGTCATCGTCTATCTCAAATTCCTGAGGTTGATAAAGCAAGATTTCTTCGTGAGAAGAAGATGATGAATTTGTTTCAACAATCAATCAAGTCTGAGATTTTCCAATTATTACAACACAATGGAACATGCCACTCATTCTGGGAAGCATTGTTGAATAAAGATACAGGAAATCCTAAGAAGAGAAAATCTAAGATGGCTCTGTTGAGAAAAGAGTTTGACATATTTACCATGGTCAAAGGTGAAAAGATGCCTCAATTGATTGAGAGATACTGTCATCTTGTGAATGAGATGAAAAAATTGGAATTGATAAGGAAGAGTATGAATACATTGACAAGCTTGTTGATTCCTTATCTGATGATTGGGAAACTTTCATTATGATTCAACAATCAAACCCGATCAACTATGCAAGATCGACTCTGGCTCAATTCATTAAAAAGTTGGAAGCACATGAACTTGAAATTCGCAAGAAACAGAAGATGAAGAATACTTCAGTTACTCAAGACATTGGGTTGTACTTTAATGCATCACATTCCGTGATTGCTCCTAGCCCGAAGATTCAAACTGCTTTTGTTATGAATAGTGGTTTTGGTTCTAGTTCTCAAACAAGTCAACCTTCTAACATACCACACTACACAAATTCTTACACAGGAACCAATTCAACAAATTCTGCTGATGACCAATCCTCAAAGCCTGCTAGTCCACCTTCTGATATTGGTCAATGCAACATTGTTGTAAATATCAAGAACAACAATGGACTGACTGTACAAATGTTCAAGAACATTTGGCATTATTAGGATCCGTCCTTGACTAATATGAGTGTTTGATTGCTGTACGTATTGGTTATTACAACATGACAAAAAAGGACTATGATCAGATTGATCCTGAGGAAATGGAGATGCTAGATATTCGTTGTTGTATGGAAGTGTTGTGAGAAGGGCACAAATATTCAGAGAGATTACTGGTAAGAAATGCCTTGATGAGACAACTTCAAAACTTGGATATAACAAGTCAAAGGTCTGATGTTTTTTGATACAAAGAAAAAGGTCACTTTAAGAGGGAATGAACTAATCCAGAACTTAGAGATGCTAGTCCTAATCCTTTTGTTAGGGATTACAACCGGCAAGCCATCTATCATTAGAGTTCTCATGCACCAGCTGAATCATCAAAGAAGAATGAAAGCATCGTCATCAAAAGTGTGTCATGCACAATTAGATAAGAGTTTTAACTGGAAATCTATTGTTCATCAAGCTAATGTTTCTCAGGTGATTGATGAGAAAGCTGGAGAACAGGTATGTGTTTCAAATGTAGATGAAGATGAGAAAGATGTGGAAACTAAAGATATTGTTGTTGATTCAACTGATGCTGACAAGATTGTTTGTGTTGGTCATCAAGAGAACAATATTGAAGAAATTAAAAGTGGTACTGAGGGGACAGAATCTACCAAGAGTTTTGATTCAATTCCAAATGAATTCATTAAATCATTTTTACCTCTTGATGTGTTTGAAATTTTGCAGGATGGTTTCAATGGCGAGGAAGTACCTCATGGAAAGATTGACTTTGGAATTGATGATGAAGAAGATGAGAGTGTAGCAACTGATGAAGATCATGTAGCTGCAAAGATTGAAGAAATGTGTGATGAAACTGTGCCAGCTAAAGGAGTTCCAGAGACAGTTGATGTTGAAGAAGAATCTGCTAGTGATGCCTTCATGGCTGGATAAGGAAAATTCTCTACTAATGTTGAACATTTTTGTGAATTATGTGATGAAAAAGCTTTTTTGATTAACTCAGTTAAAACATATTACAATAACATGTTTCAAGATTATAAAAGAATTAAAGAAGATTTTGATAAACTTCAAAAATGTGAGAAAATCTTGTGGGTGAAAATCCTACAAGATGAGAAAACTATTTCTATGTTGACTCACACAGTTAAAGACAAACGAATTGCTATTAATAGGCCTGTTGATGAGAAAGCGGAAATAAAAAAGGAACTTCAATTGATTAAAATTGAAACAGAAAGAGTTGACACTAAACTTAAAACTTACTCCGCCTCAATATATGTCCTTGGTCACATTGTCCCAAAGCATTATGTTGAGGACAAAAAGGATGATCCAAAATATCATGTTGTACGGACACCTATTTGGAGCTCCTAACTTCCAAAAGCACCTGAAGGCTTTCTTAAGGCGATAAATGTGGTGACTAATTCACCACATCATGATGGATCATCATCTATTTCTTGTGATGAGAAACTATAGTTCAGAATGTGAGAGTGAAGTGGGTAAGAAAGTTGCTGAATCTGTGTTTTCTGAGATAAAATCTGAAACAAGTGATAATTTTGTTAATCAAAAGATTAAAACTAGACCTGAAATTCAATCATGTACTAAAACTGGTAATCAGACCTGAAAACCAGTTTTTATTACAAAGGAAAAGGTATTTGGTTTAAATAGGGTAACCAGGAGTCTTTATAACAAAATGTTGGTTTTCAAAAGAGTACTTTTGTTAAAGGTGAGACCTGGAAGAGAAAGAGGCCATCTTTACAAGGCAATCAAATTATGAATTTTATAGACTCAAGGCAGAAACGGAAAGAGAAAAGAATCATGTTCATCCTGTTAACAAATTTGTTGATCAGAGGAAATGTTTTTGTTGTCATGAGGAAGGACATTTTTTGTATTCATGTCCTAAACAATTCTCTCAATCTCAAGAAAGAAAACATGTGGTGAACAAAAAAACACATGTGAAAGTTCCATTTGTAAAATCTACATCTCCACCCATCAAGATATTAAAAAGAGGTGTGGATAAGGAGCTTGTCAAAAAGGTTTTTGAAGTATGTGAATCTTCCAAAGTTAAGAAAAATGATGGTTTTTACAAGAAGACAAGTTATGATGGGCAGAATTGGGTGGTTAAGGGAAAAATCAAAGATATAATTTCAACCACTGAGAATGAAGTTGAGACTTCTACGATTGAAAAATATAAAGGCGTTGAGTCTTTAAATCTGAGCCTTCAAATTCTAATTCGTTTAAATCATGCTCATCGGTTGATTCATTGACTAATTATGAGGATGATAGTTTTGATGATTGTTTCTTTGAGAAATTGAAACAACAAGACCAAGAAGGCTTGGGTTTCCTTGTTTCACTAACTGCTTATTTTTGTAGGGGCTTTCAAGATCCAATGACTCACGATGGATTATGGATAATGGAGCCTCTCGACACATGATAGGAACTATTCATTTGTTAAAGAATGATAAATCTACTAGAGGAGGATATGTGGGGTTTGCAAGAAATCAAGGAGGACAAATTGTTGGTGAGGGTACTTTATCGAACGGGAAAGTGATGTTCGAGAATGTGAAATACATCATGGAGCTTGGGAATAATTTGCTGAGTATCTCAAAATTTGTGACAAAGACTTTTCAACACACTTTACAAGTTAAGATTGTAAGATTTCAAATGAATTGATATTGATGAAAGCACCAAGGGAGAATGATCTTTACGTTCTTAACATGAGTGTTGCATCATCGACTCAAGGTATTGTACAGTGCTTTGTCACCAAGGCGTCTGAAAAGTAGTCGGTGTTATGGCATCGTCGAATGGGTCGCATCAATGTTCGCAAGATGAACTATCTTGTTCATAACCAACTGGTTGAAGGAGTAAACGTCAAGGGTTTTAATTTAAGTACTGATTGCTTGAGTTGTAAGAAAGGTAAACAAAAGAAGAAGTCGCACCCGACGAAGTCTCTCAACTCAATCAACTTACCTTTGGAGAGGGTACACATGGATTTGTTTGGTCCCATGAATGTCAGAAGTATCACCGGGGAACTTTATTGTTTGGCGGTCACTAATGATTACTCACGCTTCTCTTGGGTAATGTTTCTTGAGTCGAAAGACGAAACCTTCGACAACTTGATGATCTTATTCAAGAAGCTCGAGATGTTATATAATCTGCCAATCCGAAGAATGAGAAGCGACAATGGTACAGAGTTCAAGAACAACCGAATGCTTCAATACTGTAATGTGCATGGTATTCTTCATGAATTCAGTGCTCCCTACCCACCACAAAAGAATGGGGTTGCTGAATGAAAGAATAGGACATTGATTGAAACGGCTAGGGCGATGTTGGCTGATTCGAAACTACCTGTTAGTTTATGGACATAAGTTGTTTCCTTAGCATGTTACACTCTTGACCGTGTTCTAACACTAAAGAAGTTTGGCTAATCCTGTTTCGAGTTGCTTAATAGATGAAAGCCAAATTTGAAGTGGCTTGAGCCATTTGAATCACAATGTACTGTTCTTGATCCTGATGGAAGGTTTCTTTGTTGGTAATGCTAGTCCTTTGTGTCGTGTATTTTTACCTAGCATCAACCGGATTGTGAAATTACAGCATGTTGATTGTTAAATATATGCTACTCATATTCAATGAAAGAGCGATTCATGGATGTTTGACTTTGACAGTTTGTGGAGTTATTTCTCATTTCTTTTAGAGGACATCATTGATGAAGTGGCCACACTGTAATTTCAACAAGATTTGGGTGAAAGGTTTTATGAAGAAAATACGACACAAGATGTTGCAATTTTTAATGATTCGGCACCTGAGATTGATGAATTTGTTGATGATACGCCGGCTACGCCATACTTTGACGATGATGGTGAAGATCACAACGATGTGATTGAGTCTTTGGTTCAACCATCACCAAATTCTGATGAAGTTATTTATGATGAAGTGCTTAGTGAAGAAAATGTCACGAATCTTCCAAATGATGTGGTGGTTTTGAATGAAGTTATTCCTTGAACGTTATCATATCACCCGGAAGAGAGTATTATTGGTGATTTGAATACTGGAGTACAAACTCGAAATCAAATTGACCAGAGTCTGAATTATTATTATACTCAAGTTGCTCCACTTCAAAACCGGTTCTCATTCAAATGTATCAATTCACCAATTGAACCAAAGACATATAAACAAGCTTTGACTGAAGAGAGTTAGGTTAATGCGATGCAAAAAAGAATTGTTGCAATTTGAAAAGCTTGGGGTATGGAAACTTATTGATCTACTTGATAACAAACGATGCATTAATACCAAGAGGGTTTTCAAGTGCAAAAAGGAAGAAAATGGTATAATTTTCAAAAACAAAGCTCGATTGGTGGTTCTTGGTTTCAATCAAAGGAAAGGAATCGATTACAGTGAAGTCTATGCTTCCGTTGCTAAACTTGAAGCTATCCATATTTTCTTAGCCTTTGCATCTTGGAAAGGATTCATGGTCTACCAATAGATGTGAAGTCTGCTTTCCTTAACGGATAATTCAGTGAAGATATCTTTGTAGGACAACCACTTGGGTTTGTCGATCCTATGCACAAAGGCAAAGTGTACTTGCTCGACAATTCTCTTTATGGATTACATCAAGCCCCGAGATCTTGATATACAACATTGTCTCAACACCTGTTAGACAATAGCTTTGTTCGTGGCACTGTTGATTGTACACTCTTCACTAAGGAAGTAGATGGTCATCTACTGATAGTCCAAGTCTATGTGGACGATATTATTTTTGGGTAGAAAAAAGATGTTCTGTGCAAAGAATTTGAGGAAGTTATGAAGTCGAAGATTGATATGCGCGCTATGGGAGAGTTGAAGTTTTTCTTGGGTTTTCAAGTCGAATAGTTGTCTGATGGTATCTTTATTCACCAGACCAAGTATGTTAATGATATCCTCAAAAAATTCAATATGGCTGAATCAACGTCAATCAACACTCCTATGTTGCTAAATCATGGAATACGTCCTGATCCCAGTGGGGAGAAGGTTGATGAAATACTCTACCATTCTAATTGATTCCCTCATGTATCTCACTACTTCAAGGCGAGATATCATGTATCCGACGTGTTTGTGTGCCCGATATCATTCCAGTCTAAGAGTCTCTCACATAATGTTGGTGAAGCAGATACTACGGTATCTTAAAGGGTGTCCAGGGGTCGGTCTTTGGTATCCTCGAGACGATGTATTTGAACTGAGAGCGTATTCTGATTCTGACTATGGATGCTACAAGCTGAACGCCAAATCTACCCCCACTGGTTGTCAATTCTTTGGTAGCAGGTTGGTGACATGGTTGTGTAAGAAGCAAACGACTGTGTCGCTATCTAACTGTGAAGCCGAATATGTAGCTGCCTCTAGCTGTTGTTCTCAGGTTTTATGGATACAACAACAAAGACGCAACTACGGTTTGAAATTTCTTACTACTCTTATTTTTGTAGATAATATTGCTACTATATCCATAACTAAGAACCCGGTAAGTCACTCTAAAACTAAACATATTGATATACGGTATCACTTCATCCGTGATTGCTATGAGAAAAAGTTGATTACCGTAGACAAAATTCACACTGATGAACAAAAAGCTAATCTTTTTACAAAGGCTTTCGATAAATACAAATTTTTGTATTTGTTGGGACTTAACGGTATTAAGAACATGGGCGGTGGAAAAGTGAGTGATCCTGAGGTTATGGATTCCGACCTTCGAGTAACCATTCACCAGGTCAAATTTCTTTGTAAATATTTTTCTTTAAAATGGTTTCTGATTTAAGTGGGAGATATGGTTTGGGAAAAATACAAAAAAATTTGAAAACTCTTATAAGTCAAAAAAATTTGAAAAAGTATAAAATTCAAAAACATTGAAAAATGTGTAAAACACAAAAACCAATATAAAATGCTCCTCAAAATGATTTTTGAAGCATAAAATGAAAATGATAGTACATTGATCATCTTGTTCCAAGTACCGGTAAAAATGAGGTATAAAAGTCTATTGATTAATGTATGTGCATTGGTAGGCTTTAGAAACAAACAAGTAAGGGAACAAGTGATATAAACTTAACTAGCCATATTGAAAAGTGGGTTAGCATTCTAGCACTAAAGTCATGGTGATGATGGCAGAGAATTAATAACTTGTCATACTCAAGCCTTATATTTCAGTAGATCACCAAAAATAAAGTGTTTTAAGCGTCTAGTACACAGTCCACATTTCAACGTTGTATGGTTTTACGGACTTAAATCATGTATTGATGGGATTCACTAGGTTTCTGGAGCCATTGAGGTCTTTATGCGGTTTATCATCTGGGTATTCATTTCGGTGAATATTTAAAATCGTGCTCTAAGAGCAAACCCTGAAAATTCATTAAACTTTGATCACTTTGTTTGTACAACTTTCACTACTGACTTGATCAAAACACGATGTTAGTCATATATTGTTCCTCCCTTACGCGCGTCTTAATACCAATAAGAAACGGACCCCAGGGGATACAATGTCTGCAAGCCGACAGATGAAATCGTGCATACTCATCCTTGGTAAAAGAAACTTAGTGTATTGCTTGATAACGGGGGTATGCCTTGTTGTGGAAAACTGTTGCTATAATTTCCCAATCTAAATCAAATAAATTTTTAATATTAAAAGCAACCAAACGATTTACAATGAAGTGGCAGGTAAACGGGCAACAAGCTGCACCGCAACCCCCTTTTGGATAGCAAACCTAATCCTACTAAAAACAAAGTTTTGGTTCTTATGGGCCGATAAGTTACTATCCATGACTTTCTGAACTCTATTCAAAAGGTCCACGGCATCCGGAGCTAAGAAACCAAAAGTGTCAAAAGGCAAAGGAGATAAACACGTGTTGATTCTCCAAACAAGCTCTCTCGTATTTAGCAACCTTGCCCGATGCCGCCTTCAATGTTGCCTCACCTGCTACAAACCTATTGCCCCTAATTCCAACAAGAGGGGACACTCCTGTGAGGTCGACACAAGCATGTTTTCCCCCTACCCACCCAAAAAAAAAGAATACCGGTCGGTCGTAATGTGGATCTTCCTTCAAGAGGATCCGTAAGAAAGTTTACGGGGGCTTCCTTTTTAGCTGAAATTCTGGCTCATTTAAAAACATCGCATAGAACATCTCTCACCAAATCATGTCTCTACTTAAACCCAGGTAACTCTTTGCAATGAACTGCATGCTCGCCAAAAGAATCCAAACAATCCTTGCCGCAAACTGGGCACGGCTCGTCTACCGGAAACAAAGGGATCATTAACCGATACTTTAGGATGGTACGGTACTCCAAAGTCGACATATGTTGGCCCAATCCTTCAATAGGAAGAACACTTAAGAATTCCTGAGCCTGAGGAGCCCGAAGACACTCAAACACCGCATTTTTACGAGGGGATAAAACAAACTTCATTTCCAAACTCTGGATGATTCCATTATAAAGGGCACTCGCCAAAGCATGTTGGGCTTTTGAGGGTGGTGTCTTTATTAGAGAAACAACTAATATCAAATTCAGGAAGTAAAATGTGCAACCGATCTATCGCACTCCCATAATCGGAGTCAACCCCACGAATACCACAACCTCGAAGAATGTGGTCTTGCAATTCCCAAGATTGTGCCCTCGATGCCACAAATGCATATGTAGATACGTCTGAAGCTGAACATAAACCCAAACCTCCAAAACGAGTCGGAAGTGATGCCAACCTCCACTGAAAATCTCCAAAGAAGGCACCACCACAAACCACGATATCCTCAATCGCCCCCCAAATGCCTTTGTCAAAAACAGAAGCCGCTTCCCCTACATAAACAGGTTGGCATGTTCTGAGCGGAGCAAAAGGAGCTCGCATTGAGGGTCCCGCAACCGCTGGAGATAGCTAATCAGCTCCACAGCCCTCAAAGCCCTTTTCATAGCAGGTCTGTTGATGAACCCGGCATCCCTGCTAAGGGCTCCCCAGAGTATTTTCACACCTAACACTGTTCTTCCAATGTCACAGAGAAACACCCCCTCCCGCACCATAACCCCATTGCACGACGTATAAAATACTTATTTTCTCTTAACATTAAGTTCAAGGCCCAGGCCGGAGCCATCCGACCTAATAATATCTAAAGCTTTAGCAACCTCTTTAGAGTCTCCAATAATTGTACCATCATCTAGGTACCAAGCATGAAAGAGAAGCTTACAGGAATCCTTGACTAGATGAACAAGTGGATGCAAAACTAAGGCGAAAAGAAGAGGTCTTAAAGGATCTCCCTGCTGAACCCCAGTGGTGGACCACATGTGGCCATCTCCCATATATAGCCTGGCCGGTTGCCCATATAAAAAGTTCACCCATAAGGAAATAGACGGGCATCGGGCCTGAACCTCATTCAGAAGGGCAGTCCTATCCACCAAGTTGAAGGCATTACAAAAATAAATAGTAAGCATAGCCAATGACCCATCAGAATGAAACTTACTTAAAAACTTGTTGGCGCTATGAAGAACGGCCTCTGCACCACTAGGGACTCCAACCCCAAACTGAAAGTTGCAAAGGTATTTAGTAATTTCTTTCCCAACACCCCACATAGCCACCTTAGAGATCAATCTTTTCCAAATGGCACCAACGGAAATGGGTCTAATCCCATTTTCCGGTTTAAGCAATTGTGTGAGAGGGGCCGACTCAATGAACTCTGCCAAAACCCTCGGACATCTCCCCCAAACATAAATTAACCATCGCAGTAGTAGCCTTTAGTAACCCAACAGCGATTGGAGACCCCTCTCAACAAAATGCATCCAAAATGTGTTGTGCCCTCAATCCATCTTGTATGCATGACGTCCCTTTAGGGAAGGATTTAATGTACCCAAGCACACAATCCTCATCAACAACAAGAGGAGGCTCAAAAAGTAATGAAGCAGGCATAACCTGTGGGAGCAATTTAGGATGCTTAGCCACTAACGCTTTCAAAGTATCATTTCCGAAAGGCGCAACCCGTGAAGAACATAATACTTTAATGGTGGCAGTGAAATGCCCGTCTGCCACTTTTCATAAACATTGTTTCACATTGGCGCATACCGCAGCATCATCGTTCTAAGCGAGAGGCTCCTCATGAGTCGAGTCCACCCCTATAGGTTTGGCAAAAAGGGATAAAATAAGCGCATCAAAACCATCTTTAGTACCCCAAGCTGTTAGTGCCTGTTGAATACTATGACATTGCAAAACTTTCTATTACCGGAACTGCGCTCTTGACGTTTAGAAGGTCTGAAAACTCGCAACGTGCAACGCGGTAACAAGAAAAGTCTCACTCACGCCTCAACAGACTCTGGCTAGCAACCACCTTAACTAGAGACGCAGTTAAATCCTGGAGCAAACGTCATACGGCAACTATGAGGAATGCTCTTAATAATTGTGATAGGAAGAGAGAACACGCGGTTAAGGAGAACCTCATCCACATCTATCTCTCCCAAGGGAGTAACATCCGTCATAACATGAGGTTTATCAATCCCCACAATAAACTCGTCCACAGTTCCCACACCCTCTTTGTACTTGGTGATCCCCTCAGCATGATGACATCTCCGTGTAAGAGCATTTAGACGTATACACACCCCACATAACCACTGTTCCGAGACCTTTAAAGCCTCCCCAACCAAAATAAATAAATCACATTCCGTGGAAATGGTGTCCCGTAGGGCCCCTTTCCCCTCATCCAATGGAAAATGAAGTTGTTTTCTATGCGCAATCAACCGAGAGATCCCTTTTAACCCTGCCGGTCCATCCGAGCAACAATGGAACCCCTTAAAAGGACATGGCCAAATACCCCCCGAAGACCAAACAATCGCATCTAGGGAGAAACCCACACCATTTTCTAGGATCTTTGACATAGCACCCTCATCAAATAATCCACCACGAGAAATAATACCGAACCGACAACCAACCACTAAAAGGACCCTTAGAACATGATTGGAAATCTTATTGGTTTCCAAACCCCCAATACCTAAAAACCCCCCAAAGTGGAACTCCAAAACCCCAATCATTAGTTAACCCCTCACACCCACCAACAATCTTTAAGATAAAATATCAAATTACCTCAAACCCACATCCATAATTCGCCTACTCTTCAAGAATTGACCAAGAAATCAAGAATCTTGTGTGGTGCCGGTGGGTGACTATGACAAACTAAAAATTTTTCTTACTTTTTCAGACACTCATCACGACTTGACTCAAATTTTCGGGACTGGGAATGATGTGACAATCGTCAATTTCAGGTTAACTCCGTTAACTCCGTCAATTCAAACTTTAGATCACTGAATCTAAAACGCACACCTCATTACATTTAAACTAGGGTTTAAATGACGCTTGACACTTACTACATGTGTAGTCTTTCGGGAATTGCAGCGAAACGCAAACGAGTTGACGCAAACGATTAGTGAATAAACAAAAAACGTCAAAACAATAATTATGTGATAATTATGTGTTAGACATATGTGTTACTTGATTATGTTATGTGGAATGCTAAACAAGAAACAAGAACCCAATTAATTAAGCTAGAGATGTAACATTTGGAAGTTTAGGGACTAAAGTGTAACATGTTATTATTATTAATATTATAAAACCCTAACCTCTCCTCCCTCTCCCTCTTCCCAAAACCGACGGCCAAACCCCCCCCCCCCCTCTCCTCACAATCGGTTCACACACACACACATACCTCTTGGATTTTAATCTTGTCTTTCACAATTGAAGCATCCTATATCCGTTTCTAGCCATCTCCTACCTTCCTATTGCTTGTATTGGTGCTTTTGAAGGTATAAATTACAAACCCTAGGTCCAATTTTTCCTATGTATGGTGTTCATATGATTGTTGTTGATTTGATGGTGTATTGATGATGATTTGATAACTAGTTTTGATATTATTGCATGTTAATTGTTGTGTCTTTGAGTTTGAGATCAAATAAAACCCTAACTATGTATGTATGGTGTAATTGATATGCATGGATAGTAGTTATGGTGTCTAGAATGTTATATGAATGATTTGTGGTCAATAGATAGTTAAATTGTTGAGTTTGGATGCAAACAGTTTCTGGACAGATTGTGTTGTTGATGTTTGATTGACTGTAACGGGGTGTAAAAGTGAAAATTGATTGAGATAATTGATACTACAGTAAACTAGGCTGAGTCTAGTTTCTAAAGAATATAAATTTGAAATTTTTGGACGTGTAAAAGTTAACTTTTATGATTTTACAAAAACGTTGTGCAAAGATGAGTTGTTAGACCTACTGTTAGGTTGTTTTGTAAATGTTATATCTCATGAACTACGAGACCAATTGGGTTGGTTCCACTTCTGAAAGTTGACTTGTTGAGTTACGAACCTAACCCAAGTGGTCTTGCATTTATTGGATTTTTCGTTTAACTGGAATTTCAAATAACATTCTGTTGCGCATGAATTTGACTGTTATGAGTTTGCTGTAATGATTTGATTATTGTGAAAAACCTATGTGGAATAAAAATATAATAAAATATGTTCTGGAAACCTAGGATATATATGCTTTTGTTATGATTTTTGGTAAATTAATTGTGATGCTATGATCGGTGGGATAGACTAGTTTTTCAAGTAGAAATTCTGTCGTTAAGAAACTAGTTGCTGAATTTTGTGAAAGTTGCATGAAACAACGTGATTGCTAATTTATTATCGTGTTTTGACCAAATTGCCCTTGAGGGGAATGATTGCTAATTAATTGTCGTGTTTTGACCAAAATGCCCTTGCGGGGAATAATTGCTAATTGATTGTCATGATTTGACCAAATTGCCCTCGTGGGGAATAATTGCTAGTTAATTGTTATGTGTTGACCAAATTGCCCTTACGTGGAGTAATTGCTAGTGTGGTACATTATGAATACATGACACGTAAATAATTGCTCACACATGTAACGTGTCACAAATACACTTGTTAAAGTCACACACGATTCACAAACGAAACACGAAACATGTTGTGTGCATAGGTATTATGTGCCGGGTCTAGAGACTCGATAATATTCCGACACTTAGAAAAATCTCTTTGTTGTTTTAGAACACTAGAGAGAGTTTTTCTGTGACGCGCATCTTGGTGAATTATTTTGGGAATACTTCGCAAACAGTGAGTTCACTTACCCCTTTTTAAACTGTTTTCAAACGCTTTTCACTTGGGGGAGATAACATACTCCGAAAACGCTTTTAAGATTTTGTTAATATAGATTATATATCACTTGTAAAGACTAAGTGGCAAACGCAATAACTAAAGTCCTTCATTCACATCGAACCGTTTAATATTGGATAATAGCGAGTCATTGTTGAGTAGTACTACTGGGTTTGACAAACCCCACCCAACGCTAAACTCGACTGGAGGTCGAGTGGGTGTAATCTTGGCTAAACACATACCATGGTCGGGATAGACCTGGTGGCAAGGCAAATGATAAACAGTCAGCTTCGGTGTCGAACACTTAGTAATACTTGTTTTATAGGCTAGCTACCTATAGATATATAATTGACATAACACTATCTGGTAACGCTTAACGCAAAACGCTTAACGCAAAACGCAGAACGCAAACGCTAACGCTTTATTTTATTTGAACTCGTGAACTCACCAACCCTGTGTTGACACTTTTAGTATGTTATTCTCAGGTAGCCGAGGCGGGCGCGCGGTTTAGGATCATGCATTGCTTGAAACACTTTTAATTATGCAAACTTATTTTAAACTGTTATCATTGGGTTTTAAGTCGTCCTGCATGACGCAACATTGGTTTCTATTGTTTTACGCTTCCGCATTTAATTACTCGTAAACGTTTTCATGGTTTTAAAACTTTGTTTTATGGTTTGATTATAACTAATGATTCTGATCCTGTTAGTTCACACCCTCTGACGGTAAAACTCCGTTAGTGGATTTTGAGGGTGTGACAGTGACAGGATGCGGTGGTTCATGGGACGGAGTGACGGAGGTGTGGTGGTTTAGGTTTAGGTGCGGAAGTGCGGTGGTAGTTCAGATCTAGGTGGCGGAGGCGACTAAGTGTGTAGTACAAATATATTGACCTTATTGCCTTGTTCTTGAGTTTTTTAACCAAGGAAAGAAAAGAAAAGGAAAGGGAAAGATAAGAAAGGGAAGGGAAGGGAAAGAAATTTTTTTAATTAGGTGTGTTCTTGAGTTGGAAGAAAATTAGATGAAATGAAAGGATAACTATGTTAAAAAATAGTTATCCTTAGTAATCATCCCATTTTTGGGAGGATAACTTATTGGAAAAATACACTAATTTAATCCCTTCTAACTCCTCCTACTCCTTTCCTTTTCATCCTAAAAAAAACTCAAGAACACCCATTTTTTAACTATCCTTAGTTTTCCTTTCATTTCCCTCTTTTAAAAAACTCAAGAACAGGGCGTATGCGCTGAACTATTCATTTCTATCTTATACGCTTGTGTTTGACATATACGGAGATATTGGTGAACATTCAGTTGTCCGTATATCAGTGTGATTTTCTACGTATATCATCTGTTTTGTTGCAAAAGTTGATTCTTGTGGTTGATTCGCACACCACTTGAGTTGTTAAAGGTAAAATCATGTCTTAATTTGTTGGATCTGAGTTTGGTCGAGGACATGGAACAGTACATAATCTGTTTGGACTTAATTGGACCTATTGTTGGACATTTGACATAGGGTTTTTGTTCTTAAACTATTATCGATATTAATTCGAACCTTTATGTCCATGATTGATTGATTATCAGTGTTTGTTTTGTCCATATTAAGTTTGACCTAGATTTGGTCTATGATTGCATAAGTGTTATGAACACTTATACGGCGTATAAGTCTAACTGACCTATACGGTGTATAAGGTCATTATACCTATCCGTTCATTGATCTTATAGGTTGAGGACTTACACGATGAGACTTATCTACTCATATTAAACTTACATGCTGAGAACTTACACGTTAGATGTTTCTAGTGGATTTACTGTTTGACACAGAGCTCGAGATTTATTACCGACAAACTGGTAGATTATCTATTAATATTCAGATATAAATTCCACAACACTCAGTCTGTATACTCATTGATATCAATTTTCATTTCAAGGTAATATATTGCTGAATTGTCAATCTCGAGGTATGATTATCTGATGTTTTGCATGTGTAATCATCAAAACGAGTCTATCGGTAGTTGTATTGTGAGATGTTAAAGATGTAATCATAGTGTTTTTCTTGTTGTTTTTGTTGAACATTATTGATCATATCATCAACAGTTGTGTATTAGTTGAAAAAGGAAAAATCGTTTATTTCTTAACTGTTACTACTACATAAAAGCAAGTCTTTTACAATGGGTTTTAAACACAATTAAAACGATTAAATAACCGCTTTAAAAGTATGTGTTTTAAAAGGGTGAGACCGTTTTAAATAGTAAGGTTGAATCGTTTTAATAGATCATTTAAAAAAGGAAAGAAAAGGTCATATACAACAGTTTAATTATTAGTAAAAACAACATTCCTTTATGATCAACTAAGCCATATAAAACGATTCAATTATTGGCGAAAACAACATTCCCATGATCTCATATGATCAAATACAACGGCTTAATAACTATCAATGTTATCAGATACAACGGTCTAATGTTATCAAATACAGGGCTTTCTTAATATTAACAAATACATCGGTTTGTATATAAACAACATACTTATCAAATACATCGGTACAATCTACAATTAATAAATACAACGCTATATAATTCTCTCTGCAACAGACATTTAAACCAATATATTAAAAGCAGCAACCAGAATTCATACAATCAGTAACTATAAAACATTCCATAACCAAAACATTAAACATCATTAACCATCTATTGTTTCTACATAGTTCATAGTTCAACATTGTTATCATAAAAAAAGCAGCTTTGGTGAGACCATAGGAACCGGTAAGAACTGTTAATAGTTGAATCAATGAAGACACTTCTATCCTTGAATGAATGTAAAATCCCAACCATAACTAGACAAAATGAAAGTTAAAAAAAAGAGTCAACATTTTTAGCATTAATACTTAAAAATAATAAAATCTTAAAGTTACACTTTAAATAAAAAAACCTGATGTGGAGCCCATTATATACCTATTCCTGAAAAAAAATAGAAACATGAACATAATTTGTTAACACTATAATCAACTCAAAAATAAACCATTACTTATGTTAATAAAATCTTACATAAATGAAGTACACTTTGACTTTTGAAAGTCAAATGTTACATTTTTTATCTTCCAAATTACACATAAATTTTTAATCTTTTCCTTTGTTATATATAAATTACACATAAATTTTTCAATCTTTTCTTTTGTTAAATATAAATGCACCAAAGACAACTACTATACTAATAATATTGATTGCGAACAAATAAAGAATAAAGAAAGAAGCTTACCCTTTCATGCTCAAAACCTTGACGGAAGCATAGCCAAATCAATCGAGGTTAATAGTTTTCATAAATTTCATTAATGTATCTTCAACAAATTGGTCAATTTCATATTGACTTAGAGCCCTTGTAGTATGCATTATCTAAAATAGACAAAAGTTAACTTATTATTAGTATAGAAGAGAGAGAATGTGTGTGTGTGTGTATGATAGAAGTTTATAAAATATACTCACAATTTTCTCTTTGTAACGAATTACAATATGATGCATGGCCTTCATTACATAGTATCCACATTCCCACCCGCAAGATTGTTGATAGCACTAAAAACATTGAATTAACAAATAGTTATTTAAATAAAATATAGAAGAAACAAATACCACAAGAAAGATAAATGATAAACATACATCAACCATTTTTCATTTAATGCTCTATCCCGTAGCTTTTTCAATTAATTTAGTAATTTAGTAAGACTCAGCACTTTTCCCTTTTTTAATTGAGTCAATAATGTATCCATTAAATTTATGATTTTTGGGATTGTTAAAGATCACAATTAACGTCCAATGAGCCCTGCATAAATGAAAGTTTTGATGAAAAAACATGTTTTAGTATTAAAATAAATGAACAAAATAAAATCCTTGTAAATAACAAAAAACATGTTTTAGTATTAGAATAAATGAACAAAATAAAGTATAGTACCCTGCAAAATACGATGCCATAAAATAGTGTCTATCCTTATGATGATTCATGATCTTTTTAATATAATCGATGACACAGTTACCATTACTGTGGCAGACACCAAATTCGATGATCCGGGGATTGAAGTATGTTGTTTTTTGTCCTCCGATTGCAAATTAAAAAAAAAGGAAAAGAGTTTATATAAGGTTAATATCAGTCATTTACCAAAAAAATAATAATAATAATTGACAAAGTGAAAAAATCAAACTTACAAAGTATACCAACTCATAACACTCAATTCTACCCAATCGTTGACACAAAATTGCATCATTGACTCTACTTCAACATCCTCGGTATAACTTTTCGTATACATCCCACTAGGTGAAGTGATTTTTGTTGAGATGTCTTGGTTAGAAAAATTCATAAACTTTTCTGCTAATCCATATATTTTTCGAGGCCTTAACTTTACCTTTTCCAAAACTGTAGCCATTATTTTAAAACAAGGCACAACATCATTATCTTCAGGATCCGACACATTTTCATTGGCTTTAGAATGAGAAACATCCTCACTAGCTTCATGGTCAAAAATAGCCTCGCTAGCTTTAGGATCAGAAAGAGACTTGGTAGCTTTAGGATTAATAACATGCTCATGAGTCATTTGTATCGGACACTCCTTAGTCAACTACAATAACAAGTAACATTAACAGATTATCTATTATACACAAACACACATATATATACATATAATATATATATATATATTATAGAAAAATTTGATTACCAAATCCATAAAACTCCCTTAATCGTTTACTTCTTGAAATTGCATGTGTCCTTCGTCAAGCTACATTAACGAAAAGTTATTTTTATTTCAACTAAATAGGAAGAAAAGAAAACAATTACCGGTGCTGGCACATAATACTCCAAATGATGGGGTGGTTGTTGATGTTTGTTGACTGATTGTTGAGGATAATCAATATTTAAGAGGTATACATAATTAAAAATTATTAATATAACAATACATAAAGTAATATACGAATAGTTTTTATATAAAAAAATTATACCTTTAGTGCTTTTCTAGGCCACTGAATAAATTGTCCTTCTATACTCTTTACTTTATCAGTTACTTCCTCATGTGTATTTGTGTGTGGCGGGACAGGGTAACTTTCATATTTTTCGTTTATAGCATCCACATGGATTTTCACGTAATCGTCGTGCATCAGCCTACCATGTAACATCTTAACAGAAGTAGGATAAACCTGCCCATGTCCTAAAACCATATCGGGGAAAGAATCGCCGAATGGCCATAAAAGATTACAAGTACTTACTGACTGCAAACATGTAAACGCTTTTAGTAAACATATTTTTTTAAATAAATAAGTAACCTGACTTTAAATACAGTACCTTGATTTCTGATAAACAAATTGTCGAGCTCGTCTGAGCCGCTAGAATATTTTGACATTGGTCAACATGCATGGCCTCTATCTCTTCTCCTACTGTCTCAGCCCCCTCAAACCTCTTTCTTTTCTTTTCTGTTTGTAAGGTCTTTCTAACACCAAGCACACTAGACACTAACCGAGTACGTTCCCCATGCTGACGCCCCTTACCAACAACTTCCGTAACAACATCTTTTCCAATTTTATAATACGTACCATCTTCTTTCATCTCTATCTCTTTACAATACTGTTACAAAAGCATATTATGGTAAAAATAATGTAAAAAAATTGTATATATATATATGTATGTATATATATATATAGAAATTGAATACAAAAAATTACCAAGTTGTGAAGTACTCCTTTCAATTCACCGCCCGATAACAGGCGTGTTGGAAGTTCATATAACTTTGTGACACGTTTGTATGTCGCTTTTCTAACAGTGAATTTTTTAACCTTTTCGTCTTGCAAAACCTCTAGGTGTGGGTATGTTTTTACAAGTTTTGACCATCTATCTTGCCACACGTTCTCTAATCCAACACACCCCATTCGTCTCAGATGAGAAGGCTCGTTGTTTTTTTCTGCACTCATCTTTGCTTTTTTCCTTATTTCCTTAATAAAAATATTTCAAATAATAAAAGCCATTAATATTAATTACCACACACACACATATATATATAATGATTATTATTACTTTAAAAAATACCTTAAAAGCTTCAGAGTTTGCTCGGTCAACAAAAGATTGCCAATGACTTTTGTCTATAAATGTGTATACTTTAATGGGGTCTTCTTTTTTTAGAGCGAATTTTGTTACAAGTGTATGTCAAAAGTTTCTTACAGAATCCTTTCGACTTTTCATAATTGTATCTTTTGGGTCATTGTTAGGTATCTTCCACGATGCCTACATATTTGAAAACAATGTTTAAACATAGATAGTAACAAATATAATATTTAATAATTAATATTTGAAAGAAGAAAATACAATACCTTAATGTACTCCCATACATCATCGTACTGTTTTTTGTCTACGTCTTTAGCCAATTTATAGTAAGGAATTCGTTTCCTAAACTCTAAACAATCCCATGACTTAAATGGCCCAACATTTTTGTCAATAGCTAAACCATTGCTATCGAATTCAATTGTATATTCGCTGGGATCTTTAATGATCTTCTTACATTTTGCAGGTCCTCGCTTGCACTTACTAGACATATTTACTAAACATAAAAAAGAGAAGAAAAAAAATTACAGCTTAATCACCATTTAGAAATATGAAACTACAATCTAGGTCATATTTTAGCAATGAGAAACATCTAAAAACACGAACAATTAAAAGTTTGAGATGCAGATTAATAAAATGTTATTTGAAGCAAATGATATACATGGGTTATCTCAAGTAGGTAATTGTATAATTTAAAATTAACCTCAAAATACAGAGTAACCCGACCCTACTAACCTGAATTTGTTTGGTCAGTTCTGGTCAAAACCGGTTTGGTAAGACCGGTTCAGGTTGGAAACAAGTTTCTGGTGGGAATCAATCGACCATATATGAACCGACTAGTGTCGGGTTGAAACTGGTTGCAATGCACGAGAATACGAACTGCTCTACAAACCATCGGGTAGGGTTGGTTTGGGTCAAACTGGTGTTAGTGTGATATCGGGCGGGGTCATAAACCAGTTTTCCGGTCTCAACCAATTAGAGTTACATAAATTTAGTTCGTTCAATCGGTTTCTACTTGTTTTTTTTTTTACCATTTCTAATGTTAAAATTAGGTTGGTTGTATGATTTGGTCAGGTTTTATTAACATAACCATGCTACTGAATTTTAAGTCACATATTTGTTTTAATGGAGAGAATAACTTTAACTTCAACTTCAATAATAAGTATAAACTATATAACATTGTATCTTATTTCTTTTCACGAAAATGCATATAAGATAATATATTTCAGTAATGGAAACCAAATACTAAACTTAACAAGTATTATAGTAAAAAAAAAGGTGAGTTTTGAGTTAGGGTGTAAATGAGTTGAGTCAAGCCAAAGCTCAACTTCGGCTTGTTTTCAAGCTCGACTTGTGAGTTGTTTTTCTATCTTGAACTCGGGTTAGACACATTTTCCATTTGGTATGCAATTTATTAATAGATAGATTTCAAAAAAGATATTGGGTTATCTCAGTTAGGTATAATAAATTTTAATCTCAAAATACCCGATTAACCCGACCAACCCAAAACCCGGTTAACCTGAACCTGACAAACCTGAACCAGAATAGGGTCGGGTTGCGGGTTAGTTTTTCATTTGCAAAAACTGATCGGGCTAACTCGATTAACACCCCTAACCATTGGAGCATTCTAAGAATCTCAAGCCAGTTCCCATCCCCAACCTCATGCTCACATTATCAGAAAACTAGTATTTTACACCCGCTCTTCACATCGACTGGACCGATTTTTTTAACGTAGTTTAAATGGAAACACAAACACAATAAATGGATATGCATACATATTGATTGAGCTGTAAAAAATTAATGTGGAGGACAGAGTTGATACCATTTTTGGATAATTAGCCACAATTAAAATCCTACGAAACCTAGTATATTGATTTAATTAACTATTGATAATAATCAATCAGAAACTCATTTAAAGCTATGGCTATAATAATATACATGTTTGAATACATGATGGCGAGAAATAGAGGGAGAGATGGCTGATGAGTTAGGAGGTTATTGATAGCTATAAACAGAGTAACTGGTATTGGGAAAAAACTATAAAGAGGTAAAAGTAACTGCTATATATTTTTATGTTTATTTAGTAGAAAACCTAATTTTCTGGCGGTGAAATTTATTTCTTTTTTTGGGCTAAACCCGCCTAAAATAATTAGTGTAACAAAGAAACATAATTATATTATATTTAGTATGTGTATATATTATACATACATTATGACATCCAGATCGTGATACATTTCGATTCAAATTCATCATTTTTTTTTCATAATTTCTAAGCTTATATATTTATTTTTTTTGTATTATATGTATAAGTTGATAGTTAGTATAATAGATATAATTTGATAAAAGTATATAATATGTTATATAATTAATAATAAACAAATTAAGCTCGAGAAAGAAAAATTACTTAGGTGCTATGATGATCCGAACCCATTTTTATGTACTCGGGCTACTTGAGTTGTACTGGGCTACTTGAGTTCGAATAATATCGGAATTAGGTGTAATTGATATATTGACTTTGTTACAATACTTATCTAACTTTATGTGTGTGTGTAAATATATACTTATCTAATATCTACATGTAATTGGTCGAAAACATCATGAAGCGGTTTTAATTTAGACAACAAACATAACAGCTCGTTCAACTCATTAAAATTGGTACTTTTTGCTCTAAAACCAAATAATGATTCTGCAGTTTGATAGCAAATGGATCAGCATTATTTGACAATTAAATCAACCATTATGACCGCAAAAGAATCTCTATAAATGTAAATTTTGGACAGCAAACATAACAACTCGTTTATCTCATTAAATTGGTACTTTTAGCACCAAAACCAAATAGTAATTGTGCAATTTGACTATAAACGAAGCAGCATTATTTGACTATTAAATCAACTATTATGACCTCAAATAATCTCTAAAACATACATTTCGGATAGCAAACATAACAACTCGTTTAACTCGTTAAATTGGTACTTTTAGCACCAAAACTATATAATAATTGTGCAATTTGACTTTAAACTCAACAGCATTATTTGACTATTAAATCAACTCTTATGACCTCAAATAATCTCTAAAAACATACATTTTGGACAGCAAACATAACAACTCGTTTAACTCGTTAAATTGGTACTTTTAGCACCAAAACCTAATAATAATTGTGCAATTTGACAGTAAACGCAGCAGCATTATTTGACTATTAAATCAACTATTATGACCTAAAAATAATCTCTATAAATATAAATTTTGGACATCAAACATAACAGCTCGTTTAACTCGTTAAACTGATACTTTTAGCATCAAAACCTAATAATAATTGTGCAATTTGACAGCAAATGCAGCAGCATTATTTGACTATTAAATCAACTATTATGACCTCAAAATAATCTCTAAAAACATACATTTCGGACAACAAACATAACAACTCGTTTAACTCGTTAAATTGGTACTTTTAGCACCAAATAATTGTGCACTTTGACAGCAAATGCGGTAGTATATTTGAATGTCTAAAAACATCTAAAAAGACCAGCATACAAATACGAAAAGAATAATCAACTTTCAAATAACATCCGTTAATTAAAACGTGAATCCAAACCGAAACCAAATAAATAAAATCTTGCGTCTTGAGTCTTTACCTTTTTTCTACGTTTTCGATTGTTCCTGCATAATAATACTAATAATAATTAATTAATTAATTAATTGTTAGCAAACTACTTTAAAATTCTGATAATAAAAATAAATATAGATATATCATATCAACCTTGATTGTTTAACGTTACGCGTTTTATCAACATATATTCCATCGTCGTGGTTTGTTCGTAAGTACGTGGTGCCTTAGGTTGCAGAGTCCTTCAGCGGTTGAATATGGACAGAAAACGGTGGTAGCTCGTCAAATTGGTCGTATTCTTCCTCGTCGACGACATGATCAACACCAAGAATACGCCGTTTACCTTGCAATACAATGTGTTTTTTTGGTTTGCTTTGATCATTGATGAGAAACACTTGAGTGGCTTGACTTGCAAGAATGAATGGTTCGGATTTTACCCTTCTATTGTAAGGTCGACAATTGTAAAACCATGCTCGTCAACTTTAACACATGTACGATTATTGACCCACTTACATTTGAACAAAGGTATAGTTAATTCATAATACTTTTACTCCCAAATTTCTTCTATGACACCATAATATGAGTTTGTAGTGATTCTTAATGAAGTGTCACCATTCATTCTGTTGAATTCTGTAGTTGAGGAAATTAATGTTACTCTGCTATTTTGAGTTGCATTTTATCATCCTGATTTTTAGGGTAATAAGTATAACCGTTAATGCCATACCCTTGGTAAGATTTTACTATAAAATCCGGTCCTTTTCCCAACTTTTCCACAACTTTATCAAAATTTTGTTCGCCATACTTTTCCTCCACCTTATTTTTGATCCACTGAGAAAACTCTTCGTTGTGTTTCTTTTTATACTCTAAATCTGTCATATATAAATGTCTCGACCGTAATTCTTCCATGTGTTCATGAATATATGGAATCATACATGTCATATGATGTAATACAACAAAATTTGCAAGTTGTAGATTTGCATGAGTTGGGTTGATTATTCTCATACCGGCCGTTACCCCCCACGCCTGCAAGTCGCCCTGAATGACGAGATTTCGGAACACCAATGCTTTTTACACCATCCAAGTAACCTGTGAATAAATCAATTATTAAAGTGTATATTATATTTAACACAACTAAATTATATTATACATTTTTGGACATCATTACCTGTGCAAAATTCAGTCACCTCTTAAGAAGTATATCCTTCGACAATACTAGCATCAGGTCGATAACGGTTTCTTACGTAACCTTTTAATATACCCATATACCTTTCAAAAGGGTACATGTAACGTAGGAATACATGACCACAATCCTTAAATTCTTGTACGATACGAGATATTAGGTGAAACATTATATCAAAAAAGGATGGTGGAAAGTACATCTCTAGTTCACATAGGGTAATGATAATTTCCTTTTGCCATTCATCCAACTCCTGAGGATCAATAACCTTTGAGTGAATCTTGTTAAAAAACAAACAAAGTTTTGTGATTGTATGTTGAATGTTCTCTGGTAATAATCCACAAATTGCAATAGGAATCATATGGGTCATCAAAACTGACAATCATGAGATTTCATACCAACTAGTTTACATTCTTTAGTTGACACCAACCTTTTAATGTTTGCAGAATAACTTGATGGAACTTTAATATCATGTAAACATTTACAAAATGTTTTTTTTCTTCTTTTGACATAGTATAACATGCTGGAGGCAAATAAATACGATTGTTTCTCTCAACAGGGGCAAGCTCTTCACGTATACCCATTTCTTCCAAGTCTTTTCGAACTTCAATCCCATCTTTAGTTTTCCCAGGAATGTTTAATAATAAGCCTAATAAGCTATCACAAACATTTTTTTTCAATATGCATAACATCTAGGCAATGTCGAACCTGTAGACTTCTCCAATAAGGCAAATCCCAAAAAATTGATCTCTTTTTCCAAATTCCGACTTCTTTCTCAATACGAGTTGTTTTCCCAAAATAATATTTATATCTTTAACTCGTTCCCATGCATCAAAACTTCTCTTAACGTGTTTTTGCTCGGTCTTTCCGTCAAACTCTTTCGTTTTTCTTCGATAACGGTGATGGATCTGAAGAAATCTTTGATGTCCCATATACACGATTTTATTGCAATTTCTTAACCGTATCGAGCTTGTTTAATTTTCAAATATTGGGCATGCTTTATACCCTTTCGTACTATATCCTGACAAATTTCCATATGCTGGAAAATCACTTATGGTGCAAAAAATCATTTCTCTCAACCTAAAGTTCTCCTTTTTATAAGCATCATAAACATTTACACCTGTATTCCATAGATTTTCATGTCATCAATCAAAGGCGATAAATACACATCAATGTCATTACTGGGTTGTTTTGGACCCTGAATTAACAACGACATCATTATGTATTTTT